>NC_085863.1:48808807-48853807 GCF_034702125.1 Engraulis encrasicolus
TGTGTGTGTGTGTGTGTGTGTGCATGCGTGCGTGCGTGCGTGTGTACTGTAAGTGTGCGATGTCAGTGGTGTCAGACTCTCAGGCTTTAATTAACACTGGCCACCCAGGAGGAGATGAAGCACACTGGATGAGAAGAGGAGAAGAAGGGGAGAAAAGGAAGAGGAGGGGGAGTAGAGGAGTGTAGAGGGGAATAGTGGGGAGTACAGGGAGACGAGTAGAGAAGTGTAGAGGGAGACGAGTAGAGAAGAGGAGGAGTAGAGGAGTGTAGAGGGAGACGAGTAGAGGAGAAGAGGTGGAGAAGAGAGAAGAGGGGAAGTAGTGGGGAGTAGATAGAGACGAGTACAGGGAAAGAGGGAGAGTAGAGGGGAGGAAGAGGGAGAAGAGGGGGAGAAGAGGGGGGGTAGAGGAGTGTAGAGGGGGAGAAGAGAGGAGAACAGGGGAAGTAGTGGGGGAATAGAGTAGAGTAGAGGGAGACGAGTAGAGGAGAAGAGGTGGAGTAGAGGGAGACAAGTAGGGGAGAAGAGTAGAGGAATAGGAGGGTATAGGGGGTGGAGGTGTGTAGAGGGAGAAGAGTAGAGGAGAAGAGGGGGAGTAGAGGGAGAAGAGTAGAGGAGAAGAGGGGGAGAAGAGAGGAGTAGAGGGAGAAGAGTAGAGGAGAAGAGGGTGAGAGGAGAGGAGTAGAGGGAGAATAATAGGGGAGAAGAGGGGGTGTAGAGAGGAGAAATGTAGAGGAATGGGGTGTAGAGGGAGATGAGTAGGGCAGAAGAGAGGAGAAGAGGTGGTGTAGAGAGGATAAGAGTAGAGGAATGGGGTGGGGGTAAAGGGGGGAGTAGGGTGCCACTGGGGCTCTCATCAAACAGCAAGGCTGGCTACTGCTGCTGCTGCTGCTTCTGCTGCTGTTGCTGTGGCTTCTGCTGTGGCTATCGAGACATCTGACAGGCAGGCGGCCGGAATCGATCTGAAGAGGGACTACTCAGAGTGAAAGCCGGGGAGGGAGGTAGGAGGAAGGGAGGAGGGAGGAGGGAGGGAGGGAAAGACTGGCAGATGAGCTATATGGGGGAGCGGATATGAAGGGGAAATGACAACCGCTGCCTTTGGCTTCATAAAGCCTCTGGGGTTGAAAGAAGACATTTGCTGTTCACTGTTTGTTCCTTGCTAAGAGACTTCTCCCACTTGGAATTCTTTTATTTTCTTTGAATGTACTGTGCAGTATTTATGTGTAAATGTGTAAATGGCTGTGTTTGTATACATGTCTTCTGCATATGCATAACTGGACACCGTAGCCCCTTAATGCACGCCGTACCTCCTGTGGCACGCTGTAATAGACATTAAAATTAAACTACTATAGTACAACACTACTATGACATGGGGCCTTTAGTAATACATTACAACTATGTCATTGCCATTCTGGTAACAGCTCATTTATAATACCGTGTCTTAAGGGGTTAAATTCCTTCTGGATCGTGAAGCATCGATGCATCTCTAACATACTTGAAGTGTTGCACTATGTCTTGTTGGTTCTTGGCTTCCACATGTACAAACCAGGCAGACTGGGGGGTCCTTTCTTTTAAGGCATTTAAAACATGTCTTCTCCTATCCTTTGTGGAGATGACCTGCTATACTCCATATCCAGAGCTGCTACTGAAGAAATGCCAATCCGTAATAGATCTTAATGTACTCCTGGTGTGTTGGTACATGATGTGTGATGATACGCAAAATCACACAGATTCATTTGAGACATGTATTGAGCCCCTGGTATGTCGATGACCTACGCCTCTCCACGACCAAACGAGCTACTATTGAAAAAGAGCCAATCTGTAATAGATCTCAATCCATTCACGGTGTGTTTCTGCTTGATATGTTATGCAACGCAAAATCAGAATAGGGTTCCTTTCCTTGAAGACATTTAAGACATTTACTGAGCCTCTAGCAAGTCGATGACCTCCTCTCCTCTCCTACAAGACGGGCTACTATTGATAAAGTGTCAATCTTTAATAGATCTTGAAGCGCTATTAAAACACACTCATGCTTGATGTGGGATACGCAAAATCACACAGTCTGGGGAGCTCTTTACCTTGAAGACATGTAAAGACATTTACTTATCCTGTATGCGGATGACCTTAAATCTTCCACATCCAAACGAGCTGCTATTGAAAACGTGCCAATCTGTAATGGATCTTATAAAGCACTCGTGGTGTGTGTTGGAGCTTAATGTGTGACGATACACAAAAAAATCACACAGACTTTCTTGAAGACATTTGAGACATTTACCGGGCCTGTGGTAAGTCGATGACCACCTCCTCTCTCCGCGGCAAGACGGGCTGCTATTGAAAAAGTGCCAATCTGTAATAGATCTTAAAGGACTCCCCCTCCCCCGTTGCCAAGGGTGATTAAATCTGTCACAGCAGAGTTCCTAATTAGCCTTTGTTTTACAACTCATTGGCACTTAATATGGCCGCTTCTTCTTCACTAGTGCCTCTCCTCTCACTTACCCCGCTGTCCTCCACAGTGAGTGTGTGTGTGTGTGTGTGTGTGTGTGTGTGTGTGTGTGTGTGTGTGTGTGTGTGTGTGTGTGTGTGTGTGTGTGTGTGTGTGTGTGTGTGTGTGTGTGTGTGTCATTGTGAATGTGTGTCTCCCATACCATATGGTATGGTATGTACAGAATAGGTCTGCACGTGGGTGTGTGTGTGTGTGTGTGTGTACGTGCATGCGTGCGTGCGTGCATGTGTGCGTGCGAGTGAGAGAGTGAGAGTGAGTGAGAGCGAGCAAGCGAGGGAGGGAGAGAGAGAGAGAAGGGGGGAGATGGTGTAAGAGGGATATAGTGTGTTCCACACTGTGCCATATGGTATGGCACAGAATCAATGTGCATACAGCATGACTTTGTGGAAGTGTAAATTTGCGGAAAATGTGTCCATAGGTGTGTGTGTGTGTGTGTGTGTGTGTGTGTGTGTGTGTGTGTGTGTGTGTGTGTGTGTGTGTGTGTGTGTGTGTGTGTGTGTGTGTGTGTGTGCATGCATATTTGTGTGAGTGCAAATGACAGGGGCTGTCCATCATTAGCGATCTGCTTGGCTCCATGTGGTTCATGGTGGCATGCCGTGATGGGCTCCAGTCCACTCCACCTCTTTGTCTGGTGGTTCTGCTCGAGTGAGCTGGACAGTGCTAGGCTTGACTGGCCTGGGCTATAATGGTGGGCTGGAGTGGGATGGTGCTCGACTGGGCCATGGTATGGTGTGTTTGGCTGGCCTGGACTATGGTGGCTTGGACTGGACTGGTGCTGGGCTGGGCTATGCTATGGTGTGTTTGGCTGGGCTAGTGCTGGACTGGTCTGGGCTGAGAGGCTGTGAAATTGACCCGACTGCGGCTCGTGCTGTGAAGCTAATTGGGTGTGGCAGAGACAATGGGGCTTCCTACATCAGGCCTAACAGGACAACGGACGCTTCTAATAGGGTGAATATTCCACCCTTCGGCATACGTATTGTGATTTTTTTGAACAGTGAAAGCTGTCAACCATTTTATTATATAGAAAATTGAAGAGGCAGGAGAAAAATTGTTGGAAACAGAAAATGGCTCAAAATGGCTCCAGATTAGAAGCAGTTATGACGGACAGTTGGGATCGGCTAAATGGCTCAAAATAGCTCAAGAAGCACAGAACACAGGTACCTACTATATGTACCGTATGGTATGTACAATGGCAACCACCTGAGAAGGCCTGTCCTCAAAATAATATTATGACGGATGTTTAAGATCCCCAAGTTGTGAATAACTAGCATGTATTCTCTAAAAGTGTCTGTGTCACAGTTGTCACACACTTGTTGTATGTGCAGGTGCAATCAGCCCCAGCAACACCTTCTGAGTTTCATCAACATGCCCAGAGGTTATGTTCAAATTATAGACCTCTTTGCATATTTTGTTGATGCCTAACTTTTTCCCTCCCTTTCCAATCATGCCAGTGTCTCCGTACCTCCCACTGTGTCAATTTCCGAGTGACTTGTCAGTCTAGATAGCTCGGAGGCAATCCCAGCCCATGAGATGTTGAACAAACAACATCACCTGCTAGTGATAATGTATCATGCTGTAGCAGAGAGTGGACGACCCACTGCATATCCCGTTGTCTTGGCAATTAAATACATTTTAATCACCGTCACAGTATCATTTTTCAGTTTGAACCCACTAATTAATGCCTGATTATAATGACGGCTATTGTTCGCATCGTCGGTAATAAGTTAACGCGAGTAAGTGACAGTGTGTCTGCCGACAGCCTTCTGCCTTGATGTACGATCACATGAGCAAAACACTGTGGGAGCCTTCGCTTCAGGTTGTCAAGAATGCCAGAACGACTCGACTTCTATATTTAAATCAGCACAATTACGCCACGTTGACATGGTAAGTAGCAAGGGCTTTTGTAAACAGCAAGGCTTTGAGGCTGTGTTTTTGAAAGCTTCATGCAATTGTGAGAGGGCCGCCCAAGGCAAAAATGTTAATAAGTTATGAATAATTCTTTGCACTGCGTCTAAAAGTTGGGGCACCTTTGGCTTTTTGGGTGTACGGTGACCAAACATGAGAGATTTTTCCTAGTGCTTTACTTGGAAATTTGGGACATTTCTACTGCCACAGGTAATATGATTAGAATAGTAAGTAATAGGGCAACCAATAATATTTGATAATAACCCCATTGTAGAGAAAAATAACCACTAAAATCAGGAATTGCCCCTAGCTGGGGTACATGTAAATGTCTGAAGGGTCATTAGCATTGGCATGTTGTTGCATACTGATTTCTTTGTGTTATGCCACATTTAATGCATTAAGACATGGCCCCTGAACTTAGCTGTGGCTGAAATAGCCAAGGCATCATACTGCTAAGGACCCAGGTTCGATTCTAGCCTAGCCTGATTCTAGTCATTTCCCCTTCTCTCTCCAATTAATTTCCCAACACACTTTCTTCCTGTCATGTCCATAATAAAGGCACCTGTTGTGCATTTTCTATGACCAGAATGGCAATGACCAAGTCGTAATGCATTACCAATGACTATGTGTAATGTCGTAGTAGTGTAGTACTCTGCTAGTAAAGTAAAGGCTAAAGTGCGCTGAATATCATCTCTCCAAGAAACTATCCTCAGCCCAGCCGATATTGCTGCGGCAGTGTAGACTGAAAAAAGTTACTTCAGCTTGCTATGTTTGTCAGCGGAAAGGACGGTCAGTACTCTACAGTGACTGTAGACGGGCCAAAAGAAAGAAAAAAAGAGAAGAAAAGAAAAAAGTGATGCGTGTGCACGCGCAACATAAGACTGATAAAAATGGCCCCGACTGGAAAAAAAAGTGTCAGCGGAGAGAGAGACAGAGAGAGAGAATGTCATTTCCCAGGGATCGATGAGCAGACACCCGAAAGAACTTAATGTCGGCGGCAGAAAAAAAAGAGCCTCCCCCATCCATCAAATCTCCTCCTTATTGTCTGGGAGAGGCTGACATGATTTGTATACAGTAAATAGCGAGGAGGACAGGCAGGATGAATCATCTGGCCCGCTCTCAGGGGAGACGGAGAGAAATGACGAGAGGCAGAAATAAATAGCATTTTTCATCCAATGATTCCATATTTCACCGAATGACAGTCGAGGATATTCAATATAGAACATCAGGTCCTGAACTGCAATAGGGCCCTCTGGCCATCCCGCGGTCCCACTCGAAACACACTCGCCCACTCACACTGACACTCGCACTGACAATGCACCACTCGCACCAGCTCAAAATATGCACCTCTTCATCGCAGAGGTTAAAGGTCACGCGATGTGTCTGCTACAGCGCTTCATTACACTGGACAGATGACACACAGAGGGATAAATAGACAGAACGACAATGCTTTCAGTGTGTGTGTGTGTGTGTGTGTGTGTGTGTGTGTGTGTGTGTGTGTGTGTGTGTGTGTGTGTGTGTGTGTGTGTGTGTGTGTGTGTGTGTGTGTGTGTGTGTGTGTGAGGAGAGAGAGTGAGAGAGGAGTGGAGGCATAGTGTGAGACAGACCAACAGATAGATAGACAGATCAATAGAAAGATTGATCGAAAGATAGATCGATCATTTTTTCATCCAGAGATGGAGGGTGACAGAGAGAGGAATGAAGGCTATCAGACTGATAACTATAGATAGATAGATAGATAGATAGATAGATAGATAGATAGATAGATAGATAGATAGATAGATAGATAGATAGATAGATAGATAGATAGATAGACAGACAGACAGACAGACAGACAGACAGACAGACAGACAGACAGACAGACAGACAGACAGCAAACAGACAGACATACACGTAAATAACATCTTCATCCATCTCACTGTGAGATGGTTATGCACCTCACCTTCTCTTCTACGTCTACTCTTCTCTTGCTAGTCTACGACGCACAGTGACTGAGGAATGTGGTTTTCAAACAGGGGCATCAAACCCAGATCAAATTAGTTTTAGAAATGAACAGCGGTGCCGCGGCTCGAACTGAAAATACAACCATCTATGATTACTCCATTTTCATTTTTCAGTGTACCGTTTCTCTGCAATTTGCTGCCTTTCGTATAGCTCATTACTGGGATGTCAACACGCTGGCGCTTGAAGTGCTGAGATTGAGCCTCACATCAACAACACCTAAGATGAGAGCATCTCATGGCCATCTTTGTGAAATACAGTACAGGGCATTTTGCTTCCGAGAAGAACACAGCCATAACCTCTCAGGAAAATTACAGGAGAGACGGTAATAGAGAAATGGTAAGACTAGAGAGAGAGAGAGGGGGGGGGGGTAGATAGATAGAGAGAGGGGTGGAGAGATAGCAAAAGACATAGACAGGAGAGAGTAATAAAGAGAGCTAGAGAGAGAGAGAGAGAGAGTGAGAGAGAGATGGAAATAGAGAAACAGAGAGAGCTACTTTGAAAGAGAGAGAGAGAGAGAGAGAGAGAGAGAGAGAGAGAGAGAGAGAGAGAGAGAGAGAGAGAGAGAGAGAGAGAGAGAGAGAGAGAGAGATGGAAACAGAGTAGTAGAAAGCTTGTGTGTGTGTGAGGGAGAGAGAGAGAAAAAGACAGAGCAAGTGAGAGAGAAAGAGAGAGAGGGGAAAGGAGAAGAGTTATCGCCCAAATCACATTCTCTCACTACATATTCTGCTCATGGCTTCCTCTCTCATACAACCCATGCAGGGCAGACAGGCAGGCAGGCAGTGATGCGAGAGAGCTGGGAAGCAAGGGAAATATATTCACATACACACACCGTGTGTGTACAGGCATGGGAGGGCTGGATGAGAACGAGGGAGAGAGAGAACGATCGAGAGATGGAAATGTTGTAGGATGTGTGCGAGGGTTACTGATAGGGAGCAGGAGAGGATGATGGAGAGAGAGACACAGAGAGAGAGAGAGAGAGAAAGAGATAGAGAGAGGTAAATGTGGAGGAAAAAATATGCACGAGTGTGTGAGAGAGTGAAGGAAGAAGGTAAGGAGGAAGGCAGAGGAGGTGTGTATGTGTTTTGCAAAAGAGAAGGGGTGAAGTGTATGTTTAAGAGAGAGAGAGAGAGAGAGAGAGAGAGAGAGAGAGAGAGAGAGAGAGAGAGAGAGAGAGAGAGAGACACAGAGAAAGAGAGAGAGAGAGAGAGAGACCCATGAGGGCAGTTAAGACAACATGACAGACAGGAGCGGTCCAGGTAATTAGGGTTATTCATGTTGCCGGGCCAGATCGATACTGGCGTTTCTCCCTAACCCACACCGGCCGACTCCTGTGGCCGAACAAACAGGGGCCATTAAAAAAGGAAGGCATCGCTCTACCCCGCTTTAGATTTGTGTCTGTGTGTGTGTGTGTGCATTTAGTGCATGTGTGCCTGTGTGTGAAGCGTGCTCACTTGTGTTTTGCCTGCTTGCTCTTGTGTAGTATGTGTGTGCCCAGTTTCTCTCTCTCTCACTGTTTGTGGTGTGTGTGTGTGTGTGTGTGTGTGTGTGTGTGTGTGTGTGTGTGTGTGTGTGTGTGTGTGTGTGTGTGTGTGTGTGTGTGTGCGTGTGCGTGTGTGTGTCCAGTCTTTTTGGGTGTGGGTCGGCATATGTGCCCATGTAGATGCTCATGTCAATGTGTGTGTGTGTGTGCGTGTGTGTGTGTGTGCGTTCGTACGTGTGTATGTATGTGTGTGTGTGCATGCGTGCGTGTGTGTGTTTGTGTGTGTGTGAGATGTGTGTTGTGCTGTGTGTGAGAAGACCCAAGGACATTGATGTGAGTTATGTGTGAAAATCTATACACCAGAAACAGTACTAATGCTCTACTGTATAAAGTGTGCAGTATACTGTTTGTGTATGAATGTAATCAGGGCCACTGACAGCTTTCACCAGGCCCGAACCAAAATCATCTGAAAGGGCCCCCCTCTCAATACATATAATGTAATGGGGTCCCAATTCTGGGCCCCCTCTTTCCCTGGGCCCGGGACAACTGTCCCCTTTCCCCCCCTGTCTGCTTCCCTGAACGTAACTCCAGTACAGTGAGCTGCTGACTTAAATTATGTGTCGTCCTGTTTCTGTGTGTGTGTTCCTGTTTGTGTTGATTTACAGCGTATGTGTGAAGGTTCAGATATGAATCCTCACACGCCCATCACATCATCCATTCTCTGTCAAACCCCAGAGGACCCAAGGACATTGATGCGTGTTATGTGTGAAAATCCATATATGCGCCAGATAATGCGTTATGCAGTAGATGTGTACAGTATGTGTACGAATGCTGTATATGTGTGTGTGTGTGTGTGTGTGTGTGTGTGTGTGTGTGTGTGTGTGTGTGTGTGTGTGTGTGTGTGTGTGTGTGTGTGTGTGTGTGTGTGTGTGTGTGTGTCTAGTCCAGATTTGCAGCTGAAGGAACAGAGCCCTCTCTTCCCCTTTCCCCTATAATGGTCCCATGAAGGTAGTATAAGAACTGGAGAGAGTGAATACTGTAAGTCCCGCCTCCAGTCATTTCAATGGGAAATGCTAGGCTAGGGAATTCAGCCAAAATTGAACTAATTTTTCAGCTTCAAAGATGGAGTCGTTTCCGCCGACAGTTTACTCAGCCAATTACGTGCAACGTTACTGACTGACTTGCGGATGTCCAGAAAGATATATGGAAGACGGGCATTGGATGCATGGAGGTATTATAAGGTGCCCAACCACATACCTGTATAGATATGTGTGCCCAACACTAAACTCGCGCACCCACCAATCATCATCCACCCATACCTGCAAACTCAGGAGGGTTGAAAAAGGTGACAAACTAATCGCAGCATCGCTGTGCGGCGCGGCGAACCCTGCCCCCCCCCCCAAAAAAAACTGGGTAAAAGACGATATTTTATTTACTAGGCCTACACTACAAATCAGACTTCTGAATTAATTGTATTCTTCACCAGCCAATATATGTCTTACAAGCCAAACATACACTCACCCAGAGGCAATTCTAGGTTAAGCTGGGACCCCAAGCGAAAATGCTTAGCTGTTATTTACCATCTAGTTTGGGGGGCCCGAGCGGCTGCCTATCTAGCCTAGTGACAAGAAGAGTCTCTGCACTCACCACCTGTCAACATTTAAGTTGTCCTATTTATCAGCCAAAAGGAGGGAGCACATGGTCACTTAGGTTGTCTTAACTTTGAGCCCCACTGCATTTGAATGAAATTAAAGCATTTGCTGTTTTTGGCTAAAGAGGGTAATAGGGAAATCTAGGCCAATAATATGATTTGCTATATAAAATAGAACCAAGGCATTTTAGAGAATTTATGACTGAATGATAGTCGAATTTCAGCATTTCCCCAATAAAATGGTGTTGTACTATGAAGAAGCATTAGATTGTAGAAAAAGATAAAGACAGATGTCATCTAGGTTAATAGGCTATTTAGATTAATAATATTATGTCCTTGGTGGCTAACATTAAAATCATGATCGCACACATGCAAAATATGCGTGGGCATGACAAATAGCCATTGCTATGCATTCCTCTGACGTTTATGAAGGTTTCATCGAGTGTGTAGCGTGGGCCTCTCGCTATTCACGGTTAAATGATCTGACATAAGGGAACCAAATTTAGTTCTCTGCTAATCTGCCAATTTATAGCGCAGTCAGTCCCTGCCTACCGTCATTGTAACACATTTTCTCACTCTGAAGTTTTCAATACCGTTTCAAGATATTGCCGTCAATTCAAATAAAGCGAAACATCCATGTTAGGACCGCTGACCTTCTACCATTGGGCTATTTATTTTCACAAGTGGACAGTCTTAGCTAATGAAACAATTCACAAATCCCAAACCCTGCTCAAATCCATTTACCTTTGAAACGGTCAGCGGTTTGGACAGCGGTCATTTGTAAAGGCAAAGTGAGTGACAGTACCAAGGTAGAAGATAACGACAGGGGGGATAATACGTGTGTTTCGCGACCCCCGTTTCATCAGCTGTTCACTCCGACTGGTGCCTCGGAAAGTTTTGCCGCTAACTAGCCGTTTGAATTAGCGCGCTGATTGGCCAATGCTTCCCCCAACACAGTTGCCGGCCAATGGGAACGGCAGGCAGAGGTAGACCAAGAAAAGATCAATAGAATGTCGCTCAACCGTAATGTCTGTAAAACTAGCAGAGATTTAATGAGAAGTACTACCGTATCCAGTCTATCTGTCTGTAGTCTGTCTCCGTCTGCCTACCCCCCCCCCCCCAAAAAAAAAACCTCTTCGGATCTACACGATTCACGTAAGTGACCTATTTTGAGATCAAAACGGCGAATTTCGCCGAAAGGTGACAAGTTTGCAGGTATGATCCACCTTCTTTGAGCGCAGTGGGGTCGGAAATGAGTGAATTTGTGAAAATTGCGATGAGGAAGTGCCTTGCTAATTGGCGAAGCTAACCAGCCACATCCTGACCCCCTGGATGGTCCACCCATCCCTGCACTGGAGACGGGGAGCAGAGGGCTAGGACTGGCCATATGTCTACAGCCATGATGCAACTAGGGCTGCTGCTTGATAAGAAAAATCAATATCACGATTATTTCAGTCAATATTGATATCACAATATTTTTAGACAATATTTCTTTTAAAGTAGTTGTTCTTAACAATTCATAATCTTCCCTCCCTTCAGCAGTGTGAGTGGAGGGCCATAGAGAAACACACAGTGGTGCTCTGCAAGAGTGTTGGGTAGAAAGTCTGCTCTGTGCTCGCAATGGCTCAAGTGGTAGGGAATGTATTGCGCTTAGCGTAACCTACCTTTTGGCAGTATAGACAAATGACAAAAATATTGTTTCAACTCGATATTGTGAAATTTGATATTGTTTGACAGCAATATTGATATCACAATATAAGTTTGATATACTGCACAGCCCTAGATGCAACCCTCTTAATTAATATTTTCGCAATTTTGCAAACATTTCTTGCCCATTACTATTGCTGTATTTTAATTTGAAAAGAAGACACATTTACTAATGACCATACAAGTGCATACTGTGCTAAACAAAAACTGTTACTAACTGTACTTAACCGTTACTATACAGTTTGTATAATGAATGACACACACACACAGAGAAGACATCCAAAAATGTCATTCTGTGAGTCAGGTGTGCATGCTTGTGTGTGTGTGTGTGTGAGAGAGAGAGAGAGAGAGAGAGAGAGAGAGAGAGAGAGAGAGAGAGAGAGAGAGAGAGAGAGAGAGAGAGAGAGAGAGAGATGTGGGTGTTGGGTTTCAGCTGCTTTCAGATACACCTCCATCAAGACAAAAAAAGTCCCAGTCATCTGTCTGAATCACATCAAATAATGACAAACACCACAAGACCCTCCCTCAGGATGTATTGTCTAGGTGGGTTGTTCAGTCAAACGAAAGAAAGAAAGAAAGAAAGAAAGAAAGAAAGAAAGAAAGAAAGAAAGAAAGAAAGAAAGAAAGAATGAATGAAAGAAAGAAAGACAGAAAGAAAGAAGAATAGAACATGAAATAAAAGAAAAGCACCCCACAGACAGAAATAAAAAGTATTTTTCTCCCCTGACTGACATGCAGATAGTGAGGCTGTGTCGGGGAGCTGAGGTGAATTATAATTAAAGAAACCCCGAACATTGCAGCTAACGAGATCGGAAGACTGGTTGGCATGGAAACGTGACAGCATGTATCAAACCCCCGCTCCCCCCACCCCTCCCATATCCCAACACACATGCACTCTCTATCTCTATTTCTCACCCCTTGCACAGACAGAGGGCGAGCGAGCGAGCGAGAGAGAGAGAGAGAGAGCGAGAGAGAGAGAGAGCGAGAGAGAGAGAGAGAGAGCTCCACTGACTGCAGCTGCTGTAATTGTTGCCCCTCCCTAACTTACTCTGACCCTGGAGAAAATAAAAACAAATTTAAATTTTAAATAGAAATTACCCTTCATAATCTTGATAAATGTTGATAATAACACATGAATTTGAGTTTGCTTCATGTCTCTGTGCTTATTGTACATGCCTGTGTGCTCACGTAGTGTGTGTGTGTGTGTGTGTGTGTGTGTGTGTGTGTGTGTGTGTGTGTGTGTGTGTGTGTGTGTGTGTGCGCGTGCGTGTGTGTGTGTATATGTCTGTATGTCTGTCTGTTTGTGTGTGCACGTCTGAATGTGTGGATGTGTTTACATAAGGGTGTTTGGGTGTTTGCGGTCCGGTTAGTGAGGGGAATATGAAATGACAGTAAATATCATCCCTAATGCAATCTACTGCTTCTAAAGATTAGGCTATAAATGTTGTCTGCTGTTTGTTGTTCTGTACAGGGGAGATCAATGGCCAAGCAAATCATACATTGCGAAATGCCACTATTGCTACCATCTGGGCTTTGATGAAAATATACTGTTTGGAAACAAATAAACAAATATAAAATGGGATTTGCATTCCGGACCAGGCTGGCACTGAGGGTGTTTTAAACAGGCCCCACCAAATAAATAATGACTAATACAGCAAGTCACCTGGGATGAGAAATGCATTTAAGACCAGCAGCAAATACAGTTTATGATCACATATGGTCATGTGTAAACTGGCAAATGTAAACACGCACACACACACGCACACGCACACGCACACACACACACACACACGCACACGTTCACACACACACACACACACACGCACACACGCACACGCACACGCACACACACACACACACACACACACACACACACAGTGTCAGGGTGTCATGTTTTCCATATGCACAGACAGACAAACACAGACACACATGTATCCACATTATCCACATTACAGCACCTTTTGAAGCTGTAATACCTCAGATTATGTTTTGTTACATCAACATGTAACACTGCCACCCACTGAATATAAATCAAACAAATTAAAATAAATTGTTAAAAAAAATGCATGAGTATGTTTATCCATCAAAACCCAGACAGGCCTGTATAATCATCTCATCCCCATATCTCATTGGGAAAGAAGAATAAAGAGTGGACAGGTCCACCCCCACCCACCCCCCTCACAAAAATTGAAACTCCTTTCGCCATGCCTGTGATCAGCATGCACCAAAGGGCCACTTCCTTGGGCGTCTACTCTACGCTATCAGTGGCTGCCCACCTGCTCCGCGGTCTGCAGGTTAAAAAGAAACGCCATCACAGGACTGGCAGACTACCTGCCGTGCCATAACTGCGTGCACCGCTCCTCGCTCCTTGAACCAGAACACAGAAGACGAAGACGAGGGAGAAGAAGAAAGGAAAAAAAAGAGAGAAGAGAAGAAGAGAAAAGAAAAGAGACGAGAAGACCTCTTTTCCCAAATGACAAGCCCATTTGGCAGGTGGCAAAGTCCCCACTAATTCACGACGCTCATGTAAACACGACGGGGGCTGCGGGAGGGTGGTGGAGGTGGTGTGCTGTGGAGGTGGTGTGTTGTGCTGTGGTGTGGTGTGGTGGTGTTGGTGGCAGCATTACACAAATGTCATCTTAAATTCTCTCGTCGGAAAAAGAAGGGGACGAGCTGAAAAGCGCCGGGCGAGAGAGAGGGAATTAAATTAGCACTACACAGATGCCTTCTCTTTGACTGGTGTCATTCCCTCTTTCTCCATCTCTCTCTCTCTCGCTCTGTCTCTCTCTCTGTCCTGCCTGCCAGTCCATCTATCTCTTTTCTTTTATTTTCTTTCTCTCGGTGTGTGTGAGCGTGTGTGTACGTGTGTGTGTGTGTGTGTGTGTGTGTGTGTGTGTGTGTGTGTGTGTGTGTGTGTGTGTGTGTGTGTGTGTGCGTGCGTGGGTGCATGCTCATGTGCGTGTGCGTGCATGTGTATTTTCATGTGTGTCTGAGATGTGTCTGTGTGCATGTGTCTCTCTGTGTGTTTGACAGAGCCACTTAAGACTTGGACCCCAGAACCAGATGGCGGTGACGGTAGCATGTGTGTAGTTGTGTGTGTTTGCGCGCACCAAACTAGTGTGTGAGCCCGTGTTTGTGTGTAAGTACGTACGTACCCATGTGTGTGTGTGTGTGTGTGTGTGTGTGTGTGTGTGTGTGTGTGTGTGTGTGTGTGTGTGCGTGCGCCATTATTGTGTGTATAAGAAAGTGTGCATGCTAGTGTGTGCGTGTGGGACGCAGCAACATGGCATGACTTGGTCACACACACACGCACGCACATACACACACCCACACACAAACACACATGCACACACACACGGCGCGGTGAGGTCTTGCGAGGGTGGCTGATGGATGGAGACACTGCGCAGTGGCTCCCTGGCTTGCCCCCAGTTTACCGGCGGTTGTTTGTCACGCCTGTCAACACCCCGATCCTCTCACAAGGAGAGCGGCCCCCACTCCATCACTGTCCACAGAGGGGGAGAGAGACGGAGAGAGAGAGAGAGAGAGAGAGAGAGAGAGAGAGAGAGACAGAGAGAGAGAGAGAGAGAGAGAGAGAGAGAGAGAGAGAGAGAGAGAGAGAGAGAGAGAGAGAGAGAGGGAGTAACGATGGAGTGTGAGAGTGAGAAAGAGAAAGAAGTGGGAGAGAGAGAAAGAGGGAGAGAGCTGTACATATTTGGGAAAAAGAGAAAAAGCAAGCTATATAAAGACAGAGAGAGAGAAAAGAGAGAAAGAGAGAGCTGGAGGGAGGGAGAGAGAGGTGAAAGAGAGGAAGAGAGAAAAGAGAGAAAGAGAGAGACCTTGTGTCTGGCCCAGGCTGCCACTGCCACCGTAGTCGCTGCGCTTTACCGTCAAATGGTCCACATGAGAGGCACTACCACACTAACACACTTTGCTGGGTTGTGGTGAACACACACACACACACACACACACACACACACACACTCTCTCTCTCTCTCTCTCTCTCTCTCTCTCTCTCTCTCTCTCTCTCTCCTCACACACACAACCTCTCTCTCTCACTCTCTCTCACACACACACACACACACACACATCACACACGCGCACGCACACACACCCCAGCACCCATTACAGGGGCCTGCACATTTCATCAGCATTCAGCCCTGCAGGGTCCACTTCAACTGTCTCACCACACCGTTATGCGCGCACACACACACACACACACACACACACACACACACACACACACACACACACACACACACACACACACACACACACACACACGCACAAAAACTAACGTGCTTCAGGAATTTTCAGGGGAGCTCCAGTGTGCTCGGAGCGTTGTGGCTCAAAGCGTAACAGCTGTCAGCCTGGCCAGGAGCCTCGTTGCTCCCCATCCCACCCCAGTACACCACAGCACAGCAAGGGGGGGGGGGGGGGGGTTGAAGCTGTTACAGATTCTAAGGGCTCAAGCACTGACAGGGGCCCAAATTTAGAAACTTTCATGGGGCCCAACATTTCTGTCTACTGTTTATATTACATGTAAAGATGGAACAATGGACAGGAAGAAAAACTACCGGGAACATGTCCTGCGTTCTACATCCCCAGTCCAGCTCTGCCACAGCAAGGCACACACCACACCACACCTCACCCTACCTGTTCTCATGAGGATGCGTATGACACAACGCAAGGTTAGGCAGTATTTTCACATTGAGGATCACACTCTTTCAAATTTTCACTTTTTACTTTGTATTACGCCATGTGGATGCGCCTTTTCAGACAAAATACACGTGCGAACACATGCATTCACTGACAGCTACGGTTTGGTATTGTTTTGGTTTGGGCTTAGTTTGGGCATATTTTTACCTTTTTAATGGTTAACTCTTTGTTATTTTGAAGTTATTCACAACATATAATGCAGAAACAATTGCATACTGACAGGTTAGGTTTAGGAATTGTTTTGGTCTAGGCACATTTTCGCATGCATATTTCGCATTTCACACAGCATAAATATCCATGTGAAAAAAAACAAACATGTGAAGTACAATGTCAAAAGTGGTCCTTGTCTCCAGTTTTTCATTTCCAAGTATTTGTTGCAATTGCATGAGACAAGGTTGCCTCACCACAGTCACAGACGCGCCACTGGGCCAACATAAGGGCCTGCTCTTTGCACTCATTTATTCTCTGCTCTCTCCTTCTTCACAGTCCTGTCCTCTCGTTTCTCCCCTAGGTCATCTGTGCTCTGTTCTTCTCCTCTCCTATTGTCTTCTCTTCTACAGTGATATCCCTTTTTTATCCTTTTTCTTCCCCTGTTCTTTCATCAGCTCTTTGCATGCCTCCCATCATCTCCGCTCTGGTCTTGTCATACTGCATCTCCCCTGTTTTCCCACTCCTGCCCTTCCCTCTTCTCTACTTCTACATCTTCTTCTTCCCTCTCCCCCCATCATCTTCCCTATGTTGTTCTGCTCTCCTTTGTTCTCTCATCTCTCTCGCTCTGTCTGTTCTCTCTTTTCTTCTCTGGCCCCTGCGCCAAGAGAGAGAGAGAAAGAGAGAGAGAGAGAGAGAGCACAATAAAACTACCCAAAAGTCTCTCAGTCTGTACTGCATGTGGGGAGCAAAGAGAAGCAGACAAAAGCAAAAGAAGAAGAAAGAGTGGAGGTGCCTTCATGCCTTCATTCAGCCGCCTTAATTAGGCGGCGACGAGACGAGGTGTGTCTGTGTGTGTGTGTGTGTGTGTGTGTGTGTGTGTGTGTGTGTGTGTGTGTGTGTGTGTGTGTGTGTGTGTGTGCGCGTGCGCCCCCGAGTCAATTTCACCTTCACTTCACTCACCTGAGCAGCCAAGGAGAGAAGAAGGAAAGGAAGAGCGAAAGAACGAACGAAAAAAAAAGAAGAGAATAGGTGATGAATCGACATGGCACAGACAGAGAATATAAAATCCTCCATGAGTGAGGTGTGGAGTGGAGGAAGAGGTGGAGGAGAGGAGAGGAGAGGAGAGGGGTGGGATAGGATGGTGTGGTGCCATTCTGACAAATGGGATGAATACGGGATTCCCCCATCTCCCTTTTTTTCCTCGAACACAAGTGCTTAGAGGAGGAAATGTACATGTAAAAAGGCGTAATGGCGAAAGGGTGAAAAGAATGAGATTAAAATAGAAGAGTGGAGGAGAACAGAAGAGAATGACAGATGGAGAGGCAAGAGAAAGAGAGGGATTCTTCGGAGGGAGGGAGGAGAAGAGAAGAGAAGAGACACTCTACTCTCCACTCTACTCAACAGGAGCTCGACAAGACAAGGGCACTGAAAGGCGGCAAGAGAATAGAAAAGTGAAAGAGGGCCAGAGGAGACGAGAGAGAGCAGGAGGAAGGGAGGGAGGGGGGAGGTAAGTAGGGAGGGAAGGAGGGGGATGAAAGGCACGAGAGGTAAGAGAGGATAAAGAGATGAAAGAGGGAAAGCTACAAAAGGGCACAGGAGAACCAGAAGGGGAGAGAAAGAGAGTGTGAGAGAGCGAGTCAGAAGAGAGATAGAGAGAGAGAGAGAGAGAAAGAGAGAAAGAGAGTGTGAGCGAGCGAGAGAGAGAGAGAGAGAGAGAGAGAGAGAAAGGAGTGTATGAGCGAGAGAGAGAGAGAAAGAGAGAGAGAGAGAGAGAGAGAGAGAGAGAGAGAGAGAGAGAGAGAGAGAGAGAGAGAGAGCAAGAGAGAGAGCGAGAGCGAGAGAGAGAAAGGCTATATCGGCCCGCATAAAGAGACCGTGGAGGGCGACCTGAAGCACATTTCAGGTGACAGGGCAGCTGTGGCCTGCAGTCGTGGAGGGTCCCGGCGGACGACCTGGTAGCCCGCAAGCAGCCCTCCGTCTCCCCCTCCATCCCAGCCCTCAGCACCGCCGCACGCTAGCATGCTGCTGGGTGAGGAGTGCCTTTCTCTCTCCGTCTCTCTCTTTTACTCCTCTTTTTTCTAACACTTTCTCCCTCACTCACTTGCTCTCTCTTATTCCCTCTGCCTTGCTCTGTCTCAATACAATGGTCTCTCTGTCTCCCTCCCTCTCTTTCTCTCTCCCTCCTTCCCTCTCTCTTTCAGTCCCTCTTTCGTTCTGACTCACTTTCTCTCTTAGTCCCTCTACATCACGCCGTCTCTCTCGTGGTCTCTCATTCTCTTCATCCCCCTGTCCTATTCTCTCTCTCTCTATCTCTCTCTCTCTCTCTCTCTCTCTCTCTCTCTCTCTTTCAATCTCTTGCTTGCTCCCCTGGCATCCAGCCCAGGCCCGGCCATGCCAAGGCTTTATCATGGATGCAGGTCGGCCGGAGAGGAGGAGAGAGGAGAGAAGAGAGAAGAGGAGAGAAGAGAGAGGAGAGAATTGGATTCTAGGATTTGCTGACATTTCACCTTGACCCGTTCTCAGGCTTTTGCTTTGGGGGATGCTTTTCTACCCTCAAATGGGTCATTTCTCCCATTTCTTTTTGCGGTTTTGGCCGGACAAAGGCCCCCGAAGGTTTTAGCCGGGCACATTATACAGTGCGGAAAGGTTAAAAGGTGCCATGTGCCGTATGTCGAAGCCAAAAATGTCTCCGACAAAAAAGAGATAACTCTTTTATATGATCTTGACACAGAACTTTGTGGGGGTGGGGGCTCTGAAGAACATCTCAAAGACTTTTTTTTTAAAAAAGTTTATGTAAGAGGATCAATGTATGTAATGTAATGTGCCAGCCTTAGATTTGCTCGTTGCAGCTGTCTGGCTGAAAAGGCTTTTTTTGTTTGTGGTTCTTTTCAGCATACTCAATGTATCACAATATCTCTCAAAATCTTTCAGCATCTCTCAGTATCTCTTTTACATCTCTTTTCATTGCATTTCATACCCATCTGTCATACATCAATTCACAGCGCATACTGTGCACATAGAGGTTAAGGCCGGGCTTCTTTTCGCTTGCGATAATTCGTTGTTTTACTCTTTTCACTTTGTACTTCATACCCATTTGTCATATGTCAATATACAGCGTATACTGTAAAGGTTAAGGCCAGGTTTCCTTTTGTTTGCAATATTTTGTTGCTAGATTGCCTGAAATCTGTATATCAGCCTCACTTTTCTGTTCAATTATGGAGTGAAGATTTATAGTTGACACGTCTTCAATAGAGCTTGAAAGTGACCTCATATCTACTGATTTCAAGGGACCTCACAGCGTTTTTAGCGGAAATGTTTTGCATGTAATCCAATGGCGGTATTAAAATGATGTTTTGATCCCCTTTGAATTGTGCCAGAGGCTTCACATATGTTGTTTCTGATGTTTTTATATAATTTTTCATACCAAACGGCAAACCGTTTAGCAGGGTGTGTTTTTTCACATTTTCCATACAGACGGCCTCGGAACAAAATATCAATGCTTTTGCATGAATAATCTAAATGTAGTTCCTAAAACAACATATTTGTAACCCAGCACATATAATGACTGGAATCAGAAGCTTTTTACTCGTTACAATGCTCTTAGATGGTCAGCTACGGTCCTGTGAATGCAGAACTGCGCCACGTCCGCTTTCAAGCTCTATCTTAAATGCTTTGCTTGTCTTGTACTTGTGTAGATTTGACAAATAGTTTCATTACATTCTATTTAATTGCAAATACAAATGGGCAATGAAAAGACCAGAATGTCTTTTCTGATGAACGCAAGCGCATACCATGTAAAATATTTTTTTTTTCTTTATATCAGTATCATAATCAGATCAATTGCACGCACACGCACACACACACACACACACACCAAGAAGGACATATTAGCTTGTTAAGCTTATGAGCTGCCTTGCTTACTTGCCTACTGCGTAATTATCCTGCTGCGTCTGATTAAGGCTTGGCTGTCTACACTGGCCACTAAATAATCAGGCAATGAAAGTGTACAAATGATCATATCATGTTCATTGGTCTACAACTTGTCAAGGCTGAAGTAAACTACGGCAACAATGGTGTTTGGGAGTAAGTCACAGGTAATCACTCGCTAGTGTTTTTTTCCCGTTCTTTTTTGCCTACAGTGGTTCGCCTGGGAGGCCATGACTAATTCTTAACCATAACCACTAACCCTAACCCTAAACCCTTACTACTTCTGAACCGTAAACCTACGCCTAATCTTTAACCCTTCCCATTACCCCTTATTTGGGTGGTGTGCATGGCAGGCACACTGACATAATGACTCCCTTGAGGACAAAAAATGCCATTACAAGACATTGCATTTGGCAGACACTTCATAAGCAAAGCAACTTACAAACGAGGACAAAATCATAGGCACCATCACTAGCGGATACAAAGTGCACAGGAAATATACAGAACAACAAGTGCCAAAGACCTAATCACTTAACAAGGTCAACAGCTCTGCATCACATGCAAAGCCTCCAAAAAGCAAACACCAAATTGTAATTCATTACTAAAGGCACCCACTGTGTAATGTCATAGTAATGCAACACTAGTAAAAACGTTTCCATGACTATTACAGCTTTCCACTGGTGGGACATGCACATTATGGGGCTACAGAGTAAAAATGTAACAGTAATCTGTTACAATTACAACCGGAGAATGTGTGCAATTTAATTTCAGCTACTTATGAAAATGTTAAGAATCACCATTACAATCAGAATATTTTGAGCCAAAAGCATCGCAATATATCTACTAATAACTTTATTCTTATTCCACACTGCAGCAGCAGCCATAAGTAGACACATACTGTATCATTACTCCAAATAATGATGCTCCATCACACAGATAGGTAAAACAAGGGTTGCAGAGAGACTGATGCTAGACCTTGCCTGCGGCGGTTCTGACGAAACTCTGCTTGTGTTTTATCATGCGGCCAGATGTGTATTGTGTAAATGTGTGTGGTGTGTGCAAATGAATGTGCATGTCTGTTTGAATGTGTGTGTGCATATGGTATGCTGGATGTCGATGGAACTGAAAGTTTTGTATCGCATGACTGGACATGTTATTGTCGGTGTGTGAGTGCAATGTGTGCGTTTAAGCATGCCTGAGTAAATGTGTTGCTGAAACTGTGTGAATATTTTAAAGGGTGTTCAGACGTGTTATTGTGCTCCATACTGTATGTGTATGTTGGGAATGGGCTGTGAGTGAACTTGTGTATGTGTGCGCGTGTGTGAGAGAGAGAGAGGGAGAGAGACAGAGAGAAAGCGAATATAGAAAATAAGAGAATGTCTTCATACTGTACGTGTGTTATTGTATCAGTGTATTGTGTGTGTGTGTGTTGAAGTGTGATGTGCATATGGAAGACCGCCTGTCGATGTGGTTGCACCTGTAAGAATGTGTGAGAGCCTGAGCAAGTACTCTATGCGTATGAGTGTGTGGCGTGTATGCGTGCACACGCCACACGTGTGTGTACAGGAACCCTGCTTTACAGTTCCTTGTTTATCGAAGCCCTACACACCTCTAAGCTGTTCCCGCTGTGCACACCCCCCATTAAGACGCCGCTGACGAGAAATTACATGCGCTCTCAAGACCTGGCAAATTAACAAATTGTCAGCTTATTAGGACAATAATAGATTTGCTTCTGTTCTCTTCAAATCCCGCCGACTTTAATGAGATGCCAGCGAGTAGCCCTTGTCTGTGAGGTTAATGGATTCCATATTTCCTAGTTAAACGCGTCTGCTTTGAAGTCTCCGAGAAGACACACAAGTGGTCACATGATAATTAGACTTCAACAGCTGAAATAGGAATGCATGAACACTGACAAACAATCATATTCCACTCAGTCAGGTTGCTGTGCGTGTATGTGTGTGTTCAAGAACAACATGGTGAAAGTCAAAGAATGCACGCACATCAGTGGCACAGGTGCTGGACCAAACAAAAGATAACTGGGAAAAAAAAAGAAAAAAAAAGGTCCACAACACTGTTAAATACTCCCAAAGATTTAATGGCACGACGTTTCGGACTAACCGTCCTTCATCACAGTGCTGTGATGAAGGACGGTTAGTCCGAAACATCGTGCCATTAAATCTTTGGGAGCATTTAACAGTGTTGCGGACCTTTATTTTCTTTTCAAGAACAACATGGTATCATGAGAATGTGTGTAAATACAATGCAGATTTTTTTACCATCTCCGCATGTGTGCACCACACTTTTGCATGTTAACTCAACTCATGTTAACTACAATGGCCTGTGACAGGTTAGGGTTAGTTTTGGTCAGGGCACAATTTCGCCTCTACAGCATCCTTGCTTTTTTCACCGTTGTTGGCAAAAGTAAAGCTGCAGAAACGCTGTTTTACTGATAGGTTGCTTAGCAGGTTGTTGTTTACAGATAACAACAAATTTGTCGCGACCGTGGAAGAAGTAAGTACTTACATGGCGCGACGCTGGTCACGTGACAAAACTGTGTTTTTGCGACATTGCCAACTTAACAAGAAAAGGCATTGGACCAAGAAACAGAATGCATTAGGTGTGAAAATAACACACCTTTAGTTTGTGCTGCGTCTTTCACGCTCTCCCTGTTTTGGGGGTATGCCCCCCCCCCATTGCTGTGTGTGTATGTGGATAGGTAGAGTACAGCAATTAATTTGCATACGTGCGCAGCAGACACCTTTTGAAAAGATCCCATCTTTCAAAGCAACAAGAAACAACAACAACAACAACAACAACAACCTGTCTCCCCGTGCGGTGCGTCTGGGGCCTGTGTGTGTGCCAGTGTGCCTCAGAGAGCCTGTGCGAATGGAGAGAGCCTGTGCAGATGGAGGTGAGTGATGAAATGCTTAAAGCCGGCCGGCTAGCAAAGCGCCCGCTGTCCCTCAATTGGCGGTGACAGGGCCACGGAGATGTGTCCCCACTGCCTGCCGTCCCCACTGCTGCTAATAACGCATGGCGAACGAGACGCCGGCCGGGTGACTGGGGAGGGCTTTTCAATCATTCAAGCCTTTCCTTATTCTCCTCTCTTCTCCTCTCCCTGTGTGTGTGTGTGTGTGTGTGTGTGTGTGTGTGTGCGCGCACCAGCGTGTGTGTGAGCATGCGCGCACGTGTGTGTGTGTCTTGACTGTGTGTGTGCATGTCTTGACTGTGTATGTGTGTGATAGTCAGGGGCATTTAGGGGTCCCTGGGTCTGGCTAAATTGCCTGGTGGCAGTCTAATTTTTTAGTCGCTGGTTTGGAAAAAAAGAAAGCAAATCCATTGCTCCATCTCACTGTGTCCCTTGGCTGAGCAGCACTGAGACGGCCCACTGACACATGCCTCGTTTACGGCTCTTGGAAAAGGACACAGTCACTCCCTGGTGGCGGTCAGATATGGCAGCAGAGAGGCATATAGCCAACCATACGTTTTTCACATACACGCACACACACACACACATGTACAATTATGTATGTGTGCTGTCATTCTGATCACAAACACATAGCAGGGAGAGAGAGAGAGAGAGAGAGAGAGAGAGAGAGAGAGAGAGAGAGAGAGAGAGAGAGACATACCTACATATACACCCATGTACACACACACACACGTACGCGCACAGCAACCTGACTGTAACACCTGCTAGACTAAGTCTTGGCAGAGAGCATTTCATTTCAGCGAGGCCTGGGGCAATGTATCCTCCCTATCAGCTCCCACCTGCTCTTCTACTCTCTCTCTCTCTCTCTCTCTCTCATTCTCTATCATACACTCTCTCTCTCTCTTCCGGTCTCTCTCACCCTCCCTCCCTCCATCACACTAGCTCTGAAGATATTTTAAGCCCTGCCCAGCAGCTACTTGCTGCTACCTATCTTACCTGACAATGTCCGCCTGGCCAAAGCACGCGTACGCGACAGGGGTGTGTGTGTGTGTATGTGTGTGTGCGACGCGTGCGTGTGAAGTGGGTTGAAGGGACCATATGCGCTGTGGCCACATGTACTACTGGGCTACTCATGTAAGAGAGTGAAGCCTGCCCACACCACACCACTCATCCATACCCCCCTACCCCCTACCGTCGGCTTTTTAACAGGCGCCTCTAAATGAAAATGAGTCACTCTGCAGGACTCTCACCCCTTCACAGACAAGGGTTATTGGCTGGCATTAGTATCCCTTATCTGGCATGCTCTTCACTGCATGAGCGCTTTGCTCCAGAGGGAGGGATGGGGAGAGAGAGAGAGAGAGAGAGAGAGAGAGAGAGAGAGAGAGAGAGAGAGAGAGAGAGAGAGAGAGAGACAGACGGAGGAGAGGAGAGGGATGGAGGGTAAGGGGGTGTGGAAGGGAGGCTGCCCTAGCTTTCTTCACCCCTGTTTCAGTGACCGCATTTTCATGAAGTCTGGAGTCCAGGAACACATTGAGAGAAGGAAGGAGAGATAGAAGAAGAGAGGCTTGGTGCTAGTGATGATGGAGAGAGAGAGAGAGAGAGAGAGAGAGAGAGAGAGAGAGAGAGAGAGAGAGGGGGGTGAGAAGGGGGGTAGCTGAGCTTCGGGACAGAGACTTAGACATGGGCGAGGGTGTGAGGGGACACACCCACCCCACCTCCTCTCAACCTGACCTCACCTGACACACATGAATAGGAATTCATATTCACATTCATATTCAAATACAAATCCACACACAAAAATGGCGGGTCAGAGAATTCAAATAATAGCCTCCATTTACATTATGGGGTCTCTTTTGTGGGTGCGTCTGACAGTGACTTTGGTCCAATGCCTCAAACACGCATGTACAAGCACACACACACACACACACACACACACACACAATGTGTGTCAGTGCATGCAGGCCTACATATGAAAACAAAGTTTAAAGGGACACTGTGCAGGAAATGGTCAAAAAAGGTACTGCAACTATGCTGCTCATTGAAACTGGGCTGCCTATTGCCAAATTTCATCTTTACATGAAAGTTTACTAAGTAATAAATAAATATTTTCTAGTATGGTCCAAGTAGAGTCATTTTTGCAGCTAAAAATGGCTATTTTTGGAAATTCAAAATGGCGGACCATGGAGAAGATCCCCCTTTTCATGTATGAAAAGTGCAATTTTCCCAGTCATAATGAATACTTAAAATTTGATGCTGGTGGTAAGTATTCATGAAAAAGGTAACATTAGTGAATGGGCAGCATGAATTCTGGAAATGAACAACTAAAAATCTCACACAGTGTCCCTTTAAAATATATTACAGTACACCTAAATTGTAGTAGGCCTATACAATACAGCTGAATTTAAAAAGCCAATTATCCAATAAATATTAATTGGTACGTATCAAAACAAACTTTTGGCAAGCTAATAATAGATAACTTGAAAGAGGAAGGTGGATGAGTTTGCTACTCACTCAGTAAACAAAATATTTCCCCATTGTTAGGCTACTCTCCCAAACATGTGGCTGCCTTCACAGACCAATAGCCTAATTTACAAATGTCATCACATTCAAAATCTAGGGTTGGACAATATAAAGATCCTAAAAAAGTAAACGTCGATACAAGAACTAGGCTAACATCAAGTAAGTTAAATCACGACAGCTGTCAGAAAACGTGGTGGATATTCAAATGTCAAGAAATGATTTTCAATTCAGTCACGGACTTTCTTATACGTCATGTTCGTGGAAATGTAGCCTAGTCTTGAAGACCACCTGCTGTGTCGGTATAAAAGTATGTCAGTCTAAAAGGTGTACATTATTTTGAAACCGACAGCTACCTGTCATTTCAAGTACGTTTATCAAGAATAAACCTGAAAGCTTACCTGGGTCGTGGCCGAGCGCTTTGGCTCTGTGAATCCCAGAATGGTGCATCGCCCTCCGTGAGCGTTCAACGCTTTACCCTGCTTTTGGGAACAATCCTTCACAACTTGGTAACACTACCACGCAAACGACTTAACTACTCAAATAATGATATCGTCTATTCCTTATTGGATCTCCCACTGGCTTGTTGAAATGTTGAATTAAACAACGACATCCATTACGATAAATGAACGGACACTCGAGGCTGAATTGGTTGTGATATACACTAAACCGCGCAAAGTACCCGCCAAGTTCAATAGCTGTGCGCGAGACCTTAATAATCGACGTCAAACAAAGAGAACCTACAATATAAGAAGAGAGGAGACGAGGAAAGGGGGAGAAGGGAAAGCGAGAGCGAGAAAGGGGGAAAGAGGGAGAGAGCTAAAGTCGGGAGGGAGCAATGTGTCGACTGGCTCATCTTCACTCTCCTCACAGACACGAGCTGCGCAGATTGGAAGGGTGGAGTGGAATGTGGTCGGGAATGTTCATTAGGGTAGAGACACAGTAGAATAGAGAGTAGAAAGCCAGGGAAGAACTCAACACACAAAGCCACAGAAAAACCCAGCAGTCTATCAAGGTAAGACTTTAGATGGCGGAATTTTGATTACATTTGTAATTAATAATAAATAAATACATAAATAAATAAATAATTTGTCATTTTTCACCGATGTTCATTCACCCATGTTTATGCAGACACAGTTAACTAGCTAGCCTAGTTCCCATGCTAGGTAGTCCCCATTATAAAATGACTCTAATCACTAAATCTGCCACTGACCGAAATCACGGTTCATCTACTCTACAGCACAGCAAAGCACACCAGAGCCTGTTGCTGGCTGTGGGGTTTTGAAGAAGTGAGAGGCAGTAGCCTACGAGAAGCAGCAACGAGCAAGGTCAACACCAAAAATAGTCAGGCCCCATCAAAAACACGGACTCTATGCTCGAACGTTTGAGGGGCTACTTTTCTCTCAGGCCGCCTACAGTCCACAGTGAGGTGCGGTAAGTATGTGTAGTCCGGTTTCTATCACACAGAGACGCTGTTTTCTTCCCAAGCTAAATTGGCTGGCCTGCGCCGTCTCGCACGCATGGGTCCAATCTGCCATGCGCAGTGGTCAAGTGAACAGACCGACGTGTTGCACCGCGCGACACCTCCTTCCTTTCACGAGGGCGTCTTCCTAGATCAGCAGGGCCCGTGCTTTAACCTGTGCCATTCTATAACCACAGGCATCCGCTGTCAGACTCAGCTCCAGACAAGGATAATGAGCACTGCGTGACGTGAGGCAGTGATGTATCACAAAATCTTTAAAATAGTGACCTCCACTTGTAGGCTAAATTATTACAGTCCAGAGTCCAGACACACTGAAACACTGGAGTTTAAATTAAACGTTCCAAGTTGCCATTTTTAAGTATGGGGATGGGAGTTCAGCACCATGGAGAGCTCACGTCAAAGAGTGCTAGAGCAGTGTTTCCCAACCAGGGGTACGTGTACCACTAGGGGTACGTGAGCACATTGCAGGGGGTACTTGGAAAATTGTAAAATGAATGGAGCATGGTCACATTGGGATAGGGGAAGAGACATAGAGCATGAGTGCGGGGGTACTCATGGTAAAACAAAAAGGCTAAGGGGGTACGCAAGACATAAAAGGTTGGGAAACACTGCGCTAGAGCCATGGAAGTAAGAGTTAGGCGAATCCAATTTACCTCAGTGTTACATTTTTACACAATGCTTTTGACATACAGATCACCATCGACATAGTTCCAAAATAGTTCCAGGAAGTGACCGGTGAACGCAGAAAAGCTAAATATAATTCATTTTAACTTCATTTTTGCTTGTTATGTAGTGGTTCTGTGTTAGTCTCTTGGAAAAAGAAAACCGCTGCGTAGAATTTATTTGAATCTTGTCATCAACCGACTTCCTCTACCCCTGTTGTCACAGATCTGAATTCCATGGTTCTGGCTATAAGTATAGGATGGCTTTATGACGGCCAATTAAAAATATATTTTTTGAAAATATCTGGAGATTATGCTCAAGAGCCAGGATTACAGTGCTTAGACAGTCTATGTTCAATCCTGCCTTATTATGCTTACTGGCTGTGAACATGGTGTGAATGCAAACACAATTAATACTTCTGCCCTTGATTCACTCCTGTATCAGTCTGGTAGGCCTACTAATGTATGCACAGAGGATAATGAATGCCTGCTGCCTGTGCCATGAACTACCATTCGAATATTCACTGGACTACATTTGGTTGTCTTTTTTCAAAATAGAAAGTGAGCCTGTGTATAATATATTACAACTATCCTTTTCTTTAATTCAACACAATTTCATCTGCTATGCATATCAATGGTGTATTAATGTTGTAACACTGCTCTGCTGATGAAAGAGCATAGAACACATCAGAACACAGAACCTTTATCAGAAATAGGCTATATAATGAAGAATGCCCTTCATTACATGTACTATACACTTCACTACTACATGACAAAGACTGCATTCAATTTGGTGATGTCACACAACTAAGCCTGTCACGATATACGATAAGTCAATAAATCGGACGATAACTTTTTACAAGAGCGATCACTTTTCTGGCCCCGATAAGTAACGATAAGTTATTTGCGTGATGTTTTGTTTTCCCTCTCTCCCTTTCTCTACCGTAGCCGTAAGACTACTGATGGCGCGTTATAGGCCAACGCAGCGCAATGACGCTTAAATGTTGGTGTAATTTTAAGTTTCAGTGCAGTTCTGGTTGGAAAAAAGTGCATTGATCTGGCTACTTGCGTCTTTGAAATAGAACTCTGGTGTTCCCGCTCGTCGCTTATAAGCCTCGACAAAGAATCAGCGCTAGAGTAGGAGCGCAATATTCTTCCAGTCTCAGTCAGCGCATCTGCAACGTTCCTCAGAGAGGGGAACGAACAGCTCCAACACGGAGGCAAATGTTCATTTTGAAACATGCGCAGCAACCCAATATCCACGACGACGTGTTTGTGCAAACATGAAATAGTGGTGCCGTCGCGACAAACTTGCTCTGAGGCTGTTATTTTAAACCTTGCCGAGTTTCCACTATTATTTCAATGCGCCTGCTACCCCGACGTTCGTTGTCTGTTCTTTTTGTGATTTTCGCTATATTTCTTGTTTATTTAGACCTAACAATATGAGTAGGCTGTCCGCAAGCAAATCATGAAGATAAGATTTGTGGATTTAAATCTGTCACACCAGGAGAATGTGAACGGTTGAGCGCGCTACAGGGGAAACAGAGGCATGGCGACTCATAACTCATAAGAATCAATGTATGGGCGTTCATAAAGGACTTTAAAATGCGCAGAATTGCAACTTGTTCCAGTCGAGGGTATCGGAGAGAGAGAGAGAGAAAGAGAGAGAGAGAGAGAGAGAGCTGGAACTTGTGCATCTGTTCATGCTCTTTTGCTTTCTGCTGATGTTGAAATGCCTTTAACAGGGCTGATTTGGGTTTTGACTGATAATTAGCTAGTAACAACGTGCATTTGTTTGAAATAAGCTGTCTAAGTAATAATTTGTGAATTAACAATACCCCACCAGTAGGTTATTTTACATCACACCATGGATAGGCCTATAAGCCATTCAGTGTGCTTGAGAAAGATACATAACAGAAAATGTTAAAGAAAGACTATATAACTTACCTTAATAATACATACAAAAAAGCCTATTTAGAGCCTATTGTGCTCCATGAGGATGTATTTAAAAACATATATATATCCCCCGCCGTGATGCTTTAAAAATGTGAAGGGGTGTAGTCACATTTTTATTGCATTTTTACGTCATTATATTGTTTGACACATTTCTTCTTGGAGCAGGCGTCAATCTTAATTATTTAAACCTCTGAGTCTGCTGGCCCAAATGTTACATTCAATGTTTCAAGGAGGAGGCCGCACCTTGCATAGCAGTGTTTTTTATTGCACATTATATTGTTTGAAAATGGCGAGAGAGACAATATTATCGATTATCGCAATAATTTCTTGTTATCGTTATCGTCTGGCAAAAATTGTTATCGTGACAGGCCTACACACAACAATGTTAAACAAAGAAGTAGCCTCTCTTGAACCCAAAGGTACATTCCAGGAATGAGTGCATACAGTAGAGAGAGAGAGAGAGAGAGAGAGAGAGAGAGAGAGAGAGAGAGAGAGAGAGAGAGAGCGAGAGAGAGAGAGGGAGAAATACATTTTGTCTTTTCATTCCTTCCTTTTCAAAAAGTCACCCGAAAAAATAGATGGACTAAAACATGAAAGGCAGAACCGTGGCATTTTTTTGTTCTTCATCACAGACCTTGCAATAAGGACTGGCTCACTGGCATGGCCTCTCCAACACAAAGCACTGCTGGCAGCAGGAAAGTCAAAGCCACGGTGCGTGCAGAAATTGTGCCCTGCCACAGCCATCAAGCCATTGTGACTCGCTTTGTTAAAAGGACAAAATTTAACAAGCAGTGGCATTGCAGTGCATGTGTGTGTTTGCATGTGTATGCTTCTGTGTGTGTGTGTGTGTGTGTGTGTGTGTGTGTGTGTGTGTGTGTGTGTGTGTGTGTGTGTGTGTGTGTGTGTGTGTGTGTGTGTGTGTAAGCTTCTGTCTATGTGTGTGTGTGTCTGTTTGTATGCTCCTGTGTGTGCGTATGTACAGTACTGCATGTGTGCCTGTGCCTGTGTGTGTGTGTGTGTGTGTGTATGTTTCTGTGTATGTGTGTGTGTGTGTGTGCGTGTATGCTTGTGTGTGTCTGTGCATGTGTATCTCAGTGTGTGTGTGTGTGGAGGGACATTTTGAAGGCAGCAGCATTAGCGAGTGCCAGCTGATCAGAGGTGCCTGGGAGTCGCGGGCACAGCCGGGTGCCCCTGCTGAGAGCCTGCTGGGCCTGTCTTTGTGCACCTGCGCCCGGCCTGGTAATGGGCACACAATGGCACAGGGGGAAAACTTGCTGCATTGGTTGTTTTTTTTCCACCACCCCTGAAGGCGACCTTTTGAACAGCCACCCTACTGTACTCGAGATACAGAGGAATTTGTCTCTTTTTGTAACTTTTGTTGTTCAAACCTGTTGCGTTGGTTTCCAACGACAGGGACATGGATTAATTAAACAATTAAATGATCAGTTTGTAACCTTTTTTAATTGTGCAGTGCACCCACACCTATGGTCACCAACACACACACACACACACACACACACACACACACACACACACACACACACACACACACACACACACACACACACACACACACACACACACACACACACACAGTGTCAGGGTGTGTTGTTTTCCACATGCACAGACAAACAGACACACACATGCATGCACTCACACGCTCACATTCACACCCCCACACATGCACACGCACCATCTTACAGTTTTCTTGGTCTCCTTATCGGGCAACAGCCTGTGGTAGTGCGTGCCAAGACAACGCTCTGTGCAGGTGTACCCACGTCTCTGCCATCTTTGGTCTGTGCCAATCGGAGGCGGGCGTGATTACAAGCAGCGTGCCTTCGGGTGAGCGGTGCCATCGTCCCCCGCTCGACAGCCAATCAGACGAGCAGTGTAGCATGGCGTGGCGGCCTGGGCGACCTGTGCCAGTGCTATCTGTATCTGTGTGTGTGTGTGTGTGTGTGTGTGTGTGTCAGTGCTATCTATCTGTGACAGCCATACACTAGCACAGTGGTTCCCAAACTGGGGGTCAGGACCCCTAGGGGACGCAAAGGTACTGCAGGGGGTCACGGACAAAAGGGACATTGCATAAAAATGCACAGCTAACATAACTCCAGAATTACGTTAGTAACAGTATTTATTTGTATGGTTAATAGATGTATTTGCTGTCCTGTGGATTTATAGTAGTGTTAGCGGACAAACTATTGATGGAACATCTAGCAAAATTAATGGACAATGGGGGGTCGTGAAAATATTCTTTAGTCCAAACAGGTGGTCCCCACTGAAAAAGGAACCACTGCACTCCCTCTAGGTCCCGCAACATCGGCCTCTTGCCCACCTGTAGCCCACAACTGAGCCCATCACCACTCTCTGTCTGTCTGTCTGCCTGTCTCTCTCTCTTTCTCCCTCCCTGCCTCTTCCTTTGTAAGACACACCTACACAACTCAACTTTACAAACCCATAACCACATATGCACTCATGCACTCACGCACACACACACACACTCACTCTACAGCTACATACACACTATACCTACCACACAAATACACACATATTGTGGATACACACATACACACTGCCTTACTCACTCTCTCCTGTCTGCAGAAGCTACGGGAGAGCTGCTCCAGTGTGTGCTGTGTAGTGTGTGTATGTGCTGTGTGTGTGTGTGTGTGTGTGTGTGTGTGTGTGTGTGTGTGTGTGTGTGTGTGTGTGTGTGTGTGTGTGTGTGTGTGTGTGTGTGTGTGTGTGTGTGTGTGTGTGTGTGTGTGTGTGTGTGTGTGTGTGTGTACGTGCGTGTGTGCAGTGTTGTGTTGTGTTGTGTTGTGTTGTGCACATCATAGCAGATGACATGGCATCATGCAGGCCATGCCCATAACCAAAGGGATGAGGAGGACAGGCTGCACCACTGCCTGCTAGCCAGGAACACCATCGTGCTGTAGTGCACTGCACTGCACAAAAATAATTACCTCTCATGTCCTGGGAAAAGTGTCAGGAAATGATCTGTGTTCTGGAAGTGGAAGTTGAACAAACTGTGATTAGCGCAAACAGGCTACACAAGATTGTTATCGAGCTCCTGCTAGGCCAGAGCCTTGATGAAACATGCTTCGAATGAGCATGCATACGGCTGTGGTAACATAAACATGTACAGCAACAAACAGGCATCCATGTGTGGTCACAAAGAAAATAGTTTCCCATTTATTAACAATTAATGTAGGCCCTACAACAATTTGATTGGTTGAGTAAAGTTTTACGTAGACCTTTTGGTTGCAGACACAGTTCACAGGTGTCAATTCATAGTTGTCAAAAGACAAAAATGTAAAAATCCTTCCACAGTTTCTTTCCCACACAGTTGAGGTCACAGAGTAACATGTCTGCCTGTCTCATTTAAATCAGCTGACTTGAAGCTGGATGGATCAAAGTTGTGACAGTGTTTTTACTGTCTGAATCATTTGATTAATATTAGTCCCATTTGCTCCATATTTTTTAAAACTAAATGTATAGGACTGGATGTGTGTGTGTAGACTTACAACACAAATTACCACGAGAACAACAGAAGAATACTTCTCCTCCTCACATCCTTTATTGAAGACACCACAGCTCCCTGTATCTCCCATAAGATCTACCATAAAAGGTTGAACCTCCTCCATCACGCATGACTGTTCACCCCACCTCGAGTTCTCGGGGGGTTCCTAATCCTTTAGCGCTAATTAGCTTCCCTCTAATTAGCATCTGACATAACAAAGCAAAGGGAAGGAACCATTTGCATTGCATGATGATGGCATACAGTATATGGGCTGCTGTCTTTCCGGCGTAGACAAGGCGGAAAAAAAAGTTAAATCTCCAAAGGGGGCTGCCATGTTTGAAATGCAGAGAGCATGGGTGTTTTTTGTGGAGGCAATGCACAGTAGTGCTGAGAATAGAAAACGCTACGAAATGAAGGCATGGGAGGATGTAAACACTTCTCCCTGCCAGGTCCTCTGATGTGCGGCTTTTTTTGTTTTATTTGCGTAGTTCACTACCTACTTGTTTCGTACGGTAACGTCCATGGGGATCAAGGAGAACTCAGAAATCTATACAAATGTGGGTACAATGCAAGGGCATGAACACCTTGACAGTTTGTAAAGAAATAGCGCAACACTGCTTTGTCACGGTTTCACCATGATGTTTCAGTGTGCTGACGTTTCAGCTTAGTGCAAACTGAAAACAAAGATGTCTTATTGTTCAATGTACAACTCATGCTAGGATTATGAATGGGTTTGTGAACAATATACTCTCTGTTACACTTCAAACATGTAATGAATTAATTAAATAAAGCAATGTCATTAACAATTTAGAGTCTCCGTCAAAGGGCAAGCACCTTTCTCTCTCTAGCTGTCAATGTTCATGACTTTGGTAGGCTTTCATCCTATTGGTAAGAGAAACCAACAAAGCAGTCCATAACATAAATACTTTATGTAGCCTGTACTTGTATGTTTTTCTGTCTCTCTGTCTCTCTGTCTCTCTCTCTGTATGTTTTTCTGTCTCTCTGTGTGTGTGTGTACGTGTGTGTGTGTGTGTGTGTGTGTGTGTGTGTGTGTGTGTGTGTGTGTGTGTGTGTGTGTGTGTGTGTGTGTGTGTGTGTGTGTGTGTGTGTGTGTGTGTGTGTGTGTGTGTGTGTGTGTGTGAGAGAGAGAGAGAGAGAGAGACAGAGAGACAGAGAGAGAGAGAGATCATCTCTGCCTCCAGTCTCATCTTTGTAAAAAAAAAAAAAAAAGTAAAATAGTGTTCATCTAGTGGCTTTGGAGGAGACTAAGTTACATAATTCTTGGTCTAGATTGAACAAACATGAGGCGGTTACATGCATGCCTATCTATAGGGGGAGTACAAAAAGTACAAACACAAGTGGTTATGGGTTTTTTAAATCTAAAATATTTCCAAACATACCGTTGGCCTGACAGACAAACCTGACTATCCACCAATTCCAGAAGATTGATCTTCTTGGGATTTGGGAAATGTAAATCGCATCCACAAAATTGTATCTCCTTTATTGTGTGTGTGTGTGTCTATGTATGTGTGCGTGTGCGCACATGCGTGCGTTCGTGTGTGACTGAGTAGTGCGTGTCTCTATATAATACCACATTGTCATATACAAAGTAGTAGAAGAAGAAATCAGCATGCATACACATGGCAAGCTAATTTTCTACCCCATTTTGAATGGCAGGCAGGTTTGTTTCTTTGGCCGTGCAATGCAAAGTGTTCGAGATGGCGCTAACTTTGACTGACACACCATCTGCAGGCTCTTAACACAAAAGGGGGGCAGTGTGGCAAGCTGTTTCTCGCTTCGCAACGTTGTGCATTAGCATGGTAAACATGTGTCCATCGAGAGGCCCTTGTAGCAGTGCTAATGACCGCCATCAACACTACAAAAGCCTCCATCGCACTGGATAATTAAATCGCTAGCAGCAAACCTGCAAAACGCGCCGAATTTATAAGTCTGCAACTCTTGTGTTAAAGTTACAACTTCAAAACTACACATGCGAACAAGATTGACAGTACAACACTGAAAGACATTTCATTTAAACTTGTCAATTGATGTATTGAAGTTTCAGAAGCATTGATTCCCTTTGCTATGGAAATGTGTTAACAAGGCTGTTTATGCTGTATAAATGGCGACGGAACACCTTACATACAGTACAAAACAACCTGCAATGCACACATACAATGAATGCATAGAATAACCCACACTCTTTTTGAAGTCATTCCAACATCTGTCGTTGCATAATGTCAATGATGAAAGCGGAGCAAACTACAAAGCTTTATATTTGCGTTCAAGATAATACACTTTAAACTACAATACACTGGGTCACAATTGTGCAACATGGCCATGAATTTCCTGTCCATATGGGGCAGGCTACTGTCATTGAGGTTGGTACCCTGTAACCATGCTCATATTCAAACTAGTGGTTACAATTTATGCAATTTATGCAATTGTATGCAATACAATTCATGAGTACATAAATAAAATAGTTGTTGTTTTATAAATAGTGAATGCTTTATGACCTAAATCTTGGTGCTTGTAGCAAACACACTGAGTTCATGGAAAATTTAACAGTAAAGGTCATTCAAAGTTAGCACACTTTTTTATAGCCAAAGTGTAACAAGTGAAAGATTTCGAATATTATACAATTAAGTATTACAATATATTCCTGTAAGCCTTATAGCATTGTTTCAGCGGCAACCTATCTGTAACCTATGTGTATAAAACAGCAATATGCTGTGCAGTTCATCCTGTAAAGTCTGGGGTTGTACACAGTACTCTTAGACACCTGCATGACTCTAACAAACACCTCTATCTATGCTCCCTCTGCAGCAGTGTAACCCACTAATGACGAGTTGAGAGCCCTGCAAAAATCAATGAAACATTTCTAACACAATAATTTGTCAGAGAAATGGCATATATTTGATACTGTACTGTACGTTTTGTGTCAAAAGTGAAAAAAAAAGTCAATTCATGGTGTAAGTACAAATGCAGAACATGAGATCACATAGCTGCTGGCAGGCTGGCATTTTGTTGGCAGGGTAACCTTCTGTATAAGAAAACAGCTATATGCCGTGCAGCTCACATCAAAGATGTTCTAGATTCTAACCTCTGTCTTTCCACCGTCTCTGGTTCATACTGCACTGTGCAGTCTCAGGTTGTACTCTTACAGCCACCTGGCAGGAGAGGAGCTACTACCTATTGTCAGACTCTTCTCCACGTTGTAACAGTGTGGGCCACTAATGGCTGCGAGTCAGTCAGGGGGATGCTGAGCTGAGTGAGTCACAGCCTGCATGAGTGAGTAAAATATGGCGGTTCTCGACACCTCGCTGACACGATAAGAAGTCAGTGTGTCTCACCCCCGCCACCCCGAAAGGGGCTATAGCATACCTGCACATCCAGAGGAAAAAAAATCAAAGAACTGACTTGCGGAAAATCAATAATTCAGAGGTGACAACCAGATACCCCCTCCAGCTAACATAGAGGGTGGCTTTGGGCCAAGTCTGGGGTGGGAAGAAGTGAGAAATCACAGAAGGCTTTACTTGGTGGAAAAATTACCTGTGACCTTGTGTGTGTGTGTGTGTGTGTGTGTGTGTGTGTGTGTGTGTGTGTGTGTGTGTGTGTGTGTGTGTGTGTGTGTGTGTGTGTGTGTGTGAGTGAGTGAGTGAGTGAGTGAGTGTGTGTGTGTGTGTGTGTGTGTGTGAGAGAGAGAGAGAGAGAGAGAGAGAGAGAGAGAGAGAGAGAGAGAGAGAGAGAGAGTGTGTGTGTGTGTGTGTGTGTGTGTGTGTGTGTGTGTGTGTGTGTGCGTGCGTGCGTGCGTGCGTGTGTGTGTGCAAAATGCATATGGATCTGCCTCTTCTGTGAAACGTGAATGACAGGTCATCTTTAGAGGTATGACACTAAGAGCTGTAGTGAAGGAAGCCGAATAAGTGGAGAGAGAGAGAGAGAGAGAGAGAGAGAGAGAGAGAGAGAGAGAGAGAGAGAGCACACTGCACTACTCATACTCCTGTTTCTTTCATTTCGAACCAGAACCCATTAGATAGCCAAAGTGCTGGCACCCTTTTGACTTTGGACATGATTCGCCCGTGCCGTGCCTCTCTCATAATGGCGGCGGGCCGGCGTTATATATAGCACTAGGATTTGGCTAGCTGACCAAGCATAAAGAATGTGATACGTTGTGAGATACCGGGGCCAGATATTAGCTTGCCAGAGATGTCAAAGAAGGCTGAAGAGAAGCAGTCTGCTCATCTTTTTTTCCTCCATAGCTATCATCATCATCATCATCATTCATGCATTAGGAAGACATACCCAGTGACAGATAGGCCCACTCTTCTGCAAGTAAGTAAGAGACCGTTTTTATGCCAATGTTCTCTCTCTCTTTCTTTCTCTCTCTCTCTCTCTCTCTCTCTCTCTCTCTCTCTCTCTCTCTCTGTGTGTGTGAGGATAAAATAACTGTTGGAGACAAAGGGTCACAGGGGTGCGGATACTGTAGGTTATAGTTGAAATTTGAATTATCACCATTGGGCATTTTTACTGACACAGGGGAAAGGCCACTGACAAGGCTGTTCACCAGACCATATTGCATTTTTCATCAAAAAGAAATATTTGTGGATTTTCATAACTGTTGTAAAAAAAGCACAATTTGGGCCCATCCAAACAAATCCAAAGCACTTACTGTACGGTACATTTGTGGATGGGGGTAATTTATCATGAGCCTCATTCTTTTTTTTATTAAGTGCATTTACTTAAAAACACAATATACCGCTACTTTTAAATGGTGGCATATGAAATTGCTTCCCAAATTAAATAATGTTCCTTTATAAATATTTCTTTTTCAACTGTTCCTGCTGAGCTTACAGTACAGCCTTGTTTGTCGGAGCAGACATTTTGTGTGTGTGTGTGTGCGTGCGTGCGTGCATGCGTGCGTGCGTGCGTGCATGCGTGCGTGCGTGCGTGCGTGCGTGTGTGTGTGTGCGTGTGTCCAAGTTCCCCTTTTTAGTTTTTCACTTCTTATACATGAGCGGAGCCTGCTGCCCTATGATCCATTCATATGTGTCTGTACAGTCTGTCCAGTAAAACAAATTCCCCACAGATGGCCTGCAAATTGCTCAACTTCTTTGTCTTGCTCCATTACAGACATTTTATATTACTGGTGGTCAAAAAAAGGATTTAAAACGGGAATGGAAAAGGAGGGGAAAAAACACGAATCTGGGCCTTCATGTGATAAATAGTGCCAGTCTTTTCATTTGGCAATTGCTGTTCAGCACACTGTCTCAATGTGTCGATACATATTCAGAGAGTATGAGCAAGGGAGCGTAGCAGCTTTTCCTTTTTCGCGAACCCACAGCTGTTGGAATTTACATCAGAATGCAAAACAGTTTTCAAGAGAGAGAGACAAAGAATAACAACAACCTACTGCATTTCAAGACTAAAATTAGATTGAGAAAAGAACTGAGGGAGCGAAAGAAGAAGGGGATGTTAACTCTTGTGGCGCTTTCCCGTCTTTCTTCTCTTGTTTTGCGGGGACATCGAGCCGGCTTCGGCAGATTAATTGCGGATGTTGAAAAAAGCAAAGACTAGACACACTCCCTTTCTGTGTCACTCACACAGCAACACACGCACGCACGCACGTGCGCACGCACGGACACACGAATGTACACTCACACACACACGCACACACACACCGCCTACACCTCTGGTCCCTCTGATTCCTGACAGAATGTGCCGGTGCATTGTGGCAGACAGATCAAAGAGAGTTTGATACATGAAACGAGGAAAGAGAAAAGGCATAGACGCAGGTTAAGAGAGAGAGCAAGAGAGAGAGAGAGAGAGAGAGAGAGAGAGAGAGAGAGAGAGAGAGAGAGAGAGAGAGAGAGTGCTAGACAGACTCAGAGTGTTAAGGACAGACAAAGACAGACAGTGAAGACAGACAGACAGACAGAGACACAAAGACAGAGAGAAAGAGAGAACAAGAAAGAGTGAGTGATGAGGAGAGAAAGAGTGAGAGACAGAGAGAGAGAGGGAGGGAGGAGAGCGTGGCATTGCTTGTTTGATATGGCAGTAATCAACACTGAAGCCGTGCCAGGCCTCTCTATCTTCAATGCGACACATTGCCAGTTGTATGCTGTAGCGATCCCTATACGGGTATAAGCAGCGCCATGCCAGTGCCACCGCACCCCGCTGAGTCCCCTGCTCTCTCCTGTGACCTGATTAACAAAGAGGGGGGGGGACGGTTGGCCGCGCACATGGGACTGACTCCAGTGGACATATGGAGCACTATGCATGCACACAGTCGATCAGAGCACCTACAGTATACACATTTAACAGGAGAGCACGTCCTGAGTGTGGACAGGCAGAGGTGAACATGCAGCGTTCAGACAGTAGGACTCCTGGGGCCCTATGATTCAGTTGGCTAAGGTGTCATACCATATACCCAGGGACCGGAGTTCAAATTCGGCTCGAGGTTGTTTCCCGATCCATTCCCCATCTCTCTCTCACTCTCTACTAACTCATCCAAAAAGGATTTTTCTTTTAAAAAAAAAAGGCACGAAAAGCTGTCCAAAAAAAAGTATGGCTCCTGGCAGCCATGTTTTTGTCCACACCTGTTAACTGTTCCAGCTTCCTGGTGTATGAGCTAATTAGTGTAATCCCCACATTCATGGCAGGACTTGAACTTCCTGCTGTGGCCTAGCAGTTAGAGAGCTGGTCTTGTGATGGGAAGGTTGTAGGTTCAAATCCTGTACCATTGGGAGCAATGCGAGTGTGCTCCAGAACCCTTACCCATGCGTGGGATTTGAACCAACAACCTGTATGTACTGTACTGTACATGCCTTCAGGGACTGTAACAATTTAGCCTGGCTGTCATGACAGTAAACCTCTTTGAGTACTTGATCTGGTCAAATCCAAGGGAGGTCCAAAGCGCATTCCTACATTCTTTGTGTTAATGAATCCTACTGGTCAAAGCTACAACCTATCAGCCCACCTTTTGCTTTCACTAACCAGCCAATGAAACTAGTGCATTGTAGCCTCAAAAACATGCCGTCAAGCCTTCGGAAATCCTCAAAAGTGATAGAGAAATTGGTGAGCTATTTTGAAATGTTCTAGATAGTGCCCTGACCAGACTAACAGAGAAGCCGCGTCACAGACTGGGTCCAGGCTAACAAACACCATGTACCTACTGTAAATACTAACTGTCCGACCTGTTGCATAAAAAGGTGTCACCCGAATTTAATGTACAAATTCTAATATAATACTTTATAGGAAGGCTATCCAATTTCTAAAAACAAAGCTACTGCCCATATTTTTCTATTTTTGTAAATAACTTTCCATGGTTACAATGTCTGTGTTTCAGTCTATTCCATGAACACTGATTTTCAGAAGGGCCTTCTGCACACACATCAAAGCACAATCACATTATCAGTCATGCTGAGATATCTGAACTGATAAGGAGCTTCAAACACCTTGTGCTCACCTTAGACAAAGTGTAACATTGCACAATGCGTACCATGAAAAACCCAGACAAAAACCATGCCCATATGAGAGGTTGAAACTCTACCTGTTGCACCATCCCATCTGTTGCTGTTTTACAGGTACAAAAGCATCACTCAAACCTGCTGCTCTCCTCTCCTCTCTCCTTCAACATATCGTCACCAGAAGCAAAAACAAACTCATTAAATATCTCTAACAAGACAACGCACCTTCCTCCTCACCCACAGCCTGTCAAATGAAAATGAATCATCACACGCTCAAGCACACTACCACAACGTGATAGCCACCCCTTCATCTCTTTACGGTGACAATATGGCAACAGTGGTGGAAAAAAAAGACACTTCAAAAAAGTGTCACTCAAACAACGTCATGAAATGTCACCTGTGCAATTATGGTCATCTATTTTTGTACTTGATCTTCCCATTGTAATGTGGATTTGTATCAATGTGATCAATTTTGATTCCTGTTCTATGAAAAAATGACAACCGCAAGCACAGAACAGTTTACTTTTTACAATGTTTTTATTTATTTGGATTCTCCTGTGCCAGATTAATGTCTTCCCTTTTTATTTACAAAAATATCTGTATGCCATTTCAGTTTTACCCTTCTTCCATAACATATGTATAAACAAAGGATAACAATTAAACTTAAGAACAAAGACTTTCGCAAACTCACAAACACATACTTACTCGAACTTTTCAAATGAGCAGTTTCACAGAGAGCGCTTGAGCAAAACGGCATAATTAGCAGTTACGAATGATGAGGAGCCCAAACTCATTGTCTGAGGTAAATTAATGGACAAGCACTTGGTAAAATCAGTGAACCACTAATATTTGTTTACAATTAATGGACAATGAGTCCTGCGTGATTAACAACATTTCGTGACCGTTTTGCATGAATGGTTGTGCTGAAGTATTTCCAAATGACATGCATTTGCATGATTAGCTGAGCTTCAATCAAGCTCCTTGTAGTTATCTTTATTTACAACTCACTTCCCATTTCGGAGCTCTAACAATATACCCCCTGGGAGACAGACACTCGGGGAGGAAAAGATGGTGTGAAATTTGGCTGGAACAGCTGTGGCAAAAACTTGTCTCAAGGCTAAAAGTTTCCAGCTTTGGCAAAGTTGTTTGTTTTGTTATTCATTCACTGTCTCTAATAAGTATCAGGGCCTTGCGGGTAGCGGAGAGGCTTACTGTTCTTGGCTTCAAGAAAACATGGAACAGAGTACTACAGCCCATAGCTACTGCACCAGACTGGGAACATCCACAGTATCCAGGTAGATTCCAGAGGTACAGTATGCCAGGCCTTATGGCGAAGCCTTCAACTGGAGCTTTTGTTGCAGTCCCATACCAGTCACAGTGAAAACAAAAATTCACAGGATTTTTTCCTCGCAAATTTGGAACTTCCGAGAGTTCTGTTTTTTGTTTCAGGCACTGTCTAAGCCCTCCCTCCACATGGTAACAAGAAGAATGTGAGTGAACGTGACAGTCTGTGGAGCCTGGATTTTTTTCCAATCACATCACGAGGCATGTTCATGTAAGTGTACAGTACAGTACATGCACCACAGGCTTTAGGTTTGCTTCTCACAATATAGCCTGCAATTGAGTTGTGAGCAAGTGAGCTGCAATTTAGCACTCATTTTCAAATGGCAGGTCAGCAGAGCCAGGGCCAGCGCTATATAATACAGGCAAGAACACGTCATTCAGAAGAGAGGTGAGATGGATATGGGGGTCATTAGTGTGGGGATCGCCAGACTGCAGAGGGCATGAGATAGAGAGGGCGCTGCTGCTACTTTCATGCAGGTTAATCTGCTGTGCAAGTCATCTCCACCTACACAGTAATTGCTGCCAATTTAGGAGCAATCTCTGCTCATGTGCTGAAATGAACCCAGGTACAGTACTGCATCTGGGGAAGGCGATGGCACATCTCTTTGTTTCTCTCTCTTTCTCTCTCTCTCTCTCTCTCTCTCTCTCTCTCTCTCTCTCTCTCTCTCTCTCTCTCTCTCTCTCCTCTCTCTCTCTCTCTCTCTCTCTCTCTCTCTCTCTCTCTCTCTCTCACACACACACACACACACACACACACACACACACACACACACACACACACACACACACACACACACACACACACACACATCCCAACACACACACAGCTCCTCTTGGTCCAATCCTGGCACCTGGACGTTCACACTTCCTTTGAGGCTGATCCTGTGCCGCAGCTCTTCCAACAGCCCCCCCCCCCCCCCCCAACAAAGCCCCCTCGGATCTCGGATCAGCACCCCCCCCCTCCACACACACCACCACTCCCACTAACCAACACCCACACACCCACCAAACAGGCCCACAGATGGGATCATTATGCACCAATTTTCCAATTTATTCCGTGCCTTCAATTCCTCATTAGTTTCCCTGTCGAGAAAAAAACGGCGAGGAGAGGAGACACATTATCTGTTGGGACCCAGTGAAAGCAGGGAGGGCTCCAACACACTGGGAATGTTAATCAATGCATCCATCTATCCACGTAGCCCTTGCAGACAGCCCTGAATGGGAATGATTAGTGTGCAAGTTTGGTAGCGACGACGAGCGGCCTCATTCTCGCGGAATTACAAACGCGAATTACAAAAGTGGCGAGACAAGAATGACTAAAAAGGGTTTATCATGCGATGAAAAGCTAAATGATTAAAAAAAATGATTTCCCAAATTTTCCGAGGCAAGTACTTCTCGTTTTTAATGACGCTTTTTTTTGGGAGGGGGGGGAGAGAGAGAGAGTATAATGGTTTAATCAGAAGCCGGCAGCAGAATCTGCAGGTAAATATGTTTTTGATACCGGCAGATGTGAAGGAAGTAGACTGCTACATAATTTGTTGAAAGGGGCTTTGAAAAGAAGGAAATAACTAATGCAGTAGGCCCTTCCAGAAGATTTCGTCTCTATGCAGCAACTGTTGCTAGGACTGTCGCGTCAATTGACCCATTCTTTACTCAAGAATATTATAAGCTGAGAAAGTTAACTTCAGAATGTAATTGTTGGGTACGTATATACCGTACATGACATCCCTTGTCAACTATGTAAATTACAGAGACCCATGAATTGGAAATAGAAAGGACATCATTAAAGCTCTTGTAGATCTGCTGTAGTGGGATGATAGCATACTGGAATGGGCTGGCCATTAACAAAATGCAACAATACTGGGAATTACAGTCTTTGCATGGGAATGAATCCATACATCTTGCACTTACCTAGGTTTGGCTACATTCTCATACTGTAAATAGCAGTGTAAGGCTATATTTAGCAGCAGTAGGCGAGTGTAACGTCTTACCTCGGAACAAGGTAAACAACCGTTTTGCTGATGTTAATTTGCTGGTGAGGTCATTTATTTCTTTATCCACACACATTTAGGATTCAAATTAAAATTTCTCCTATATCGCTTCCATTCATAACAAAAATGATCATATCACTTTGTACTGAATTTGTATCTTTGATTTCATGGCATAGTTATTTGGAAGTAGGGTGCGCACATCCACAAGTAGTTGTCCAGGTGCCAGACAAAAGGTAGTAGGTAGTGTGATGAAGCGATCTGCACACTGTGTATTAACTCCAAAAATACTTTAATTTCATTTTAACATATGGCAACGTTTCGATCCAACAGAGGGATCTTCCTCACTCATGCCATAGTTAACCACAACTGTGAAGACAACAACCTAACTCCCATTCATGTTCTATTGCTCACATAGACCACACTGACCAACTAACCCCTATATTTCAGCCACTGTTTCATATTGAACAAGAAGGCCATGCACTTTGGTATCTAACCTCAAACGGGTAAAATTACTTAACAAATACAAACACATTGATTGAACCGACATCTGTTCAATTCAGTGTTTGTTCCCAGGGGATGGGTATAATACAAACAGGCCCCTAGTACACTACACAGCACTTGTTCGATGCCCAGATGTCTGATGTCTGAAGAGTGGCGGTTGCCTTTAGTCTAAACGACCTAGCGTGCAACAACGCAAGGGGCCCTCCGCTGCACCGCTTATCCAATCAACAAGCTGTATCAATAATCCAATAGAACTTCGGGAAGGCCACGGAAACTTAACTCAGGTGCAGACGACATCGATCTGAAAAGAGGGAACCAGAGAAACTCAATGGAGAAACTCTTGGCTCCCACTTAGCTTGCACTTAGATCGTGAGCACTCCCCAGAGAACGGCTTTTCAAAGTGTAAGACTGGCAACTGGATTGACTGACAGTGCACACGAGTTAACACCAGGGCTATGCAGTCAAAAAAAAAACACCTGGAAAATTGGCTCATTTCAAATTTCCTCTCCCGTCCAATTGATTTTCAGAGCTGAACTGTATGTAGGCCCAACTCTATGAAAGTGATGAAGAGAAATAAGGTTATCAAATGTA
>NC_085863.1:48861307-48863807 GCF_034702125.1 Engraulis encrasicolus
TGGTATAGGGTATCCAAAGTTGTGACCTTAAAATATCTTGTAATTGAAAAAAGCAACCCAACATCTGTGTCAGTTGAAGACAAACTGTTGGCAGGAAGAGCTATGGGGTGTGGATGGAGGGGTTAGCGTAATACCAGAGATTCTTTAAGTATATAAAGATATGCCAGTGTAATAGGTTGCTATGGGCACCTAACATGACCAGGTTCCGGTCTGCCTAAAGGGACGTGTCATAATGCTCCTAGCATTGAATAGAACAGTCCTTAGGTCTGCCTAGGTCTGCCTAAAGGGGGATTTCCCCCCTCCCCCTTGCAATAATAGATTAGCCAAATAACAGAGGAAACTGTAGTATACATGGTTGTAAAATTATTTTCTACAAACTAATAAAGTTACAATACCATCTGGCCTGCTGAACACTGTCATGAACTTACTGTTTATAGTAAAGAAATTCTATTAAAATATTATGTCCTTGACTGTTTTGACAATTGTGTAGACTACTATGCCATTTTTATGGTACTGACTATTTATGTGGGAGAAGGTTTAGTGCTGATGCAAGAATGAGCTGTTTTGGGAGGTATATGACATTTTGCTAGTTATCTGAACTGTTGTGCAGAAGTGTAAGAATGTTTAGCCAAATGACCCAAAATTTATAGAAATGTCATCTCGGTTTCAAGAAATTAGCCAAACCAATCGAGAAAAACTGTAAAAGCAATTGGTTAGGTTGATTTAATTAAGATATGTGTGTAGTAGCCTGTAGAATGGTGAACTACCGTTTTTCCGGCACAGGGCAAGTTCGTAACCCAATACACTCGTCATCAAATTCATCTAATTGCTCTATCTGATTCCCTTTTGCTGGCTGTTCTGTCTGTGTGTTCACAAAAAAATCCTAGTTTTTGTAGTCAGCACTGATGCTGTAAATAAGAACCAAGCATTTGGACTCAGACAGAATCATAAATAATTCCCTCAAGTCAACACATCACTTTAGCGGAGAGAAGAAGACAGTGTAATTTCATAGGTGGTTGAGTTTGAATATCAACAATCGTTTTGCCAGGATCATCATCGTCATTATTAATTTTGAAAGCACTACTGTAAATAATGAGAGGCTATATCATTTGACTTTTAAATGTCTGGCTTTCTGTTGCACTGGGAAACAAAAGACTCTTCTCTCTAGCAGTGTTGCCAATTCCTCTTATTATAAGCGACCTTGGGCTTCTTTTTTTGAACAGTCGCTTTAAAATGTTTAAAGTTGCGGGTTGCGTTTTTTTGAGCTTGTTCTTTTCAGGGTTGGGCTTGATGTTTTCTTCTGCTCTGCCGGAGATTTGAATGTATTTGGATGTGTGTAACTTGATGGCAACTTGACTTTTCTCACTCATCCTTGCCAGTTACCTTACTACAGCATTGATAACTCCCACTCTCTGTGGTCACTTGTGGGGATTTTAGCTGCCACATAGACTCGCGCAAAGAGCAAGGTATTCTCTAGGCACACGACTGATGACCCACCCCTTCGGTCGCTTCTTTTGGGCTTGTTTTCACAACGCCAGTCAGTCACTTCTTTTGGGCTTGTTTTCAGGACGCCAGTCGCTTATTTCTCGTAGAAAATCTGGCAAAACTCTCTAATATGTGGATTTAATTTGCAATGTTTCGCATCTTTGTATGTTTGGCACTTCAGTGGTAAACATTTCAAGGTTTTCAGTTCACCTCAGTCACAAAATGTTTTTAAGTGAGTATACAAAAACACTCCACTGGTGAGATGGGTTTTTAAGAAATTACATGAAATTCTAAGAAATGACATGAAAAGTGCGGAAAGCTGAGGAAATGACACGGTACTGGTGAAGTGCATGGTGTAATTACAGTACTCTTTAAGTTTCACACGGTGAAAGGATGCATGAAAGCTTTCACATCCGATCCAAAAGCACATACTTAACATTCGCCACGATCCCATCTCCACGCCTGCTCCTACACAAAGACACCGGAGGCATAGGTAAATGGGACCTTGACTCTATGTTATGCGAAGAACGTATTTGTTTATCTTACTGCACTTTTCTTCCTAATTTCCTCCGATTTGTTGCCAGTGTCTTTGTGCTCTTCTATTTAGTCACCAACAAAAGCAAAGTGACATAAACAACAAAATAAAAAAACTTCCACCTCTACAAACTTTATGTACTGTACATTACCTACTATATAGTGTAGGTATAATCAATAGCTTCAGGTTTAAGTCCAGGGGTGTTACGTCAAAAGTTCAATGAATAAAGTGCAGCACAACGTGAATGTACGTAATGGAAGTGTGTACATGTTGAGTGAACTTACGGTTGCTATGAGCATAGCCACAACACTGTGAAGGTCACGCTCGCTGACTACTGTTTACATGTTTACATCTGGTTGTTTACACCTTGAAGTTTAGCACAAATGTATGTATGTGTGTGTGTGTGTGTGTGTGTGTGTGTGTGTGTGTGTGTGTGTGTGTGTGTGTGTGTGTGTGTGTGTGTGTGTGTGTGTGTGTGTG
>NC_085863.1:48868807-48908807 GCF_034702125.1 Engraulis encrasicolus
ACAGAGTATAGTGGAAAAGAATAGAATAGAATAGAATAGAATAGAATAGAATAGAATAGAATAGAATAGAACAGAAAAGATTTTTCATTAGATTAAATTAGATTAGATTAGATTTCACTAGATTAGAAATTACTAGATTACATTGGATTACATTGGAAAAAAACATAGACTACCACTTGTAGTACTACTTGGCCACTTATACAAAACAAGGTGTGTGACAGGGGTAGGAAAGGTAGGTTCAAGAGATTCACAACATTTCAAGAGAAGACAGTCTTGGTATTGCACATTTGAAATGAACTGCTGTAAAACTGGAAATGAATGTTTGAAATAACAAACAGGACTGCAAAATAAATCAACAACTAAAAAATAGCCTTTATCCGTGGTCATTATCCTTTCTATTTAGATGGTAGCATATTGTGTGCATAAAATCTTTCTGGGGCTCATTTTCCCTCTCACTCCCCACTGTGGCCACCACACCATCACAAACAGCTCAAACTTTAGAGCCGGAGACAGATGGGCCACGCTCGCAAGCTGGACGCAGCTCAACACCACTAACTCTTTAAGCCTGAACAGTTTCCTTGACATTTTTACACTCCCCCGCGGCTTTTTTTATATTAGAAGTAGATGCTGTTTTTTTATCATAATATGTTGTTATTGGTGTATAAAAGAAGTGAAAGTATTAGAAGTAGCTGTAGATGGGGGCGCTGTGGGTCGGTGGGCTGAGAGATGCTGTACCATTACACCGTGGACCCGGGTTCGAATCTGACCTGAGGTAATTTCCTGATCTTTCCCTATCACTCTTTCTTCCCACTCATTTCCTGTCTCTCTTCACTGTGCTATCCGAAATAAAGGCACTGAAGAAGCCCATGAAAATGTATTAGTAGGCCCAACCGTGGCGCTAATGGTAGGCAACTCATCTACTACGCGGCCGAACAAGGTTCGGCCCGGGCCCTTTGCCGACCCTTCCCCGTCTCTCTCTCCCAACTCGCTTCCTGTCTATCCTCCACTGTTCTGTCATGACAAAAACAATAAAGGCTTGAAAAGCCCCCCCAAAAATACTTAAATATATATAAAAATGTATTAAAATAGAGAAGTAGTTGTAGTAGAGATAATAATGGCGTTTCCACACGTATGATTGCCTACATTTGATTATTCTTTTCTCTTACCACTTGCAAAGGGAAATGCAATTATCTGAATTAAAACTTAACATCAAACAGAAATCAATAAAACAACAAATACCCAATTAAGTTGGAATCCTTTGGGGAAAAGAAATCAATTAGCCAACCGCAACCCCTATATTTCCCACCGTAATTAAAGAGCAATCTCCTGCTGCAATCAGTCAAAGGACTATGCTTTGCTTGAAGAAACATGGCTGCCGCAGCACCCTTTAGCGAGGCGCCGAGCCTCACATTGCTCTATGAGCTGTAACTAATAACCTGTACCTAAAATAAGTGTACGTTTCTGCTAAGTGTAATGTAATGAAAGTAGGCCTAGTTTCTTGATTATTGTGTGCACCACATCTAGATACAGTATCTGGTTGAACATTGTGTCAGTTACAATTAGGGACATTACTGGACTAGAAAAACAGACATCTTACATTATTATCTCAAAAATAACTAAGCAGTATTTAATAATATCAATGTACGTTTATATGCCATAATTGTGCCGAACTGATACCTAGTTTTGTCTCTGTGCAAACTGCAATCCACTGACTCCAAGCACAGCCTGCTGTGCGCAAACAGTGTGCTGGCCTGGGAAAAGGACCAATAGCGGTGACAGATTGTTGTGCTCTGGGGCTAAATGGCATTGTTTTGACATCCATCATCCATTAGGAAGAGATCTGCTGTTTCTCCATTTTCATCCACCAAAATTAATCAATGGCCAATTGAAGGGAGCTTGTTAAAACGTCCTCCACACGAGAATTCACTGGCACATACAGTAGCCCTACAGTAAGACCAATACTGTGGGTACCTGCCTGCTTAATGGGGTGGGGGGGTTGGGGTGTCTTACTGGTACCCCCAGCTCTTATTAGAGGGGGCGGGGGGGTCTACTGGTACCCCCAGCTCTTATTAAAGGGGGCGGGGGGGTCTACTGGTACCCCCAGCTCTTATTAGAAATGTAACATACATTTCTAGTCCAAAGGAGGGCTACACAATGGCCTAGACACAGGATAGGGTCAGGTTTCACAATTCAAGTCTCAATGGCTGCCATATTCAGTTACGGGGAAACATGCTGAAACTACACAAGATGGAGCATAATCACAACAACCCGTCTCATTTTCGTTCCATCGAGGCGTATACTTTTATGTTTCAGTGTAAACATTACCAGGTATAGAGGGCAGTGTAATGAAGGGAGATTGGCGGATTTTTTATCAGTAAAAACACAACAGACGGGACACAACACATGAGGGGATAAAAGAACAGGGGGAAGCTCTGTTGTTGGTGTTGTTTTTTTTTTTCAAACAACGAGGAAGCAGGAAGTCCACAGATCTAACAAGGGAGAAAGGCAAGAAGGAAGGGAAGAAAGGCCAGCCACACATTAGCCCATGGGAAGGAGACACAGATACATGTAGAGACACAGATGCTTTGGCTATACATACCTCTGTACTGAACCCCTGACAGGAAGTACCTGACATGCATAGGTGCCACCTCCATGTAGGCTGGACGTGTGGAAAACAAAACGGGACCCAGTGAATAGACGGCACACATCTTTATTTCACACATGCAGTCTGGTGTGTCTCTGAAGTTACATACAGTACGTGTACTGTAGGTTTAATTATTTCCTTTTCTTGCTGTGTTTTATTCATTTTTCAATAATAATTATTATCATTTGATTTATTGCTTTCTTTTTCAATCCATACCAACGGAGCGGATACCAATCAAGGGCAGTTCTACATATAGTAGCTTGAATGGCTGAATGAGTGTGAGTAGGACTCGGCAACTGCCAAGAGAAGCATTCTAAAACACAGGTCTAACCCTCAGCTACCCATGAACTCTGCCTGGCTTTCAGACTTTAAGACTATTGTACTGCTTGAACAATAAATAAAGATGGTAAACTTAATCACAAGAAAAGTAGGACTTGGACTTATAAGCTAACCATCTTTATTCTTTACTTTTAAAAAACTTTTGTCTTCTCTTTTCTAACTTTTTTATACTTGTGATTCACAGTCCTTTCGCCAAGGCTCGACAAAGGTTAGTCAATCAGTTCTTTACACTGACGCCTACTCTGAGAGGGAGGACACTATGGAATAAAAACATGAATATTGTAGGCTATAGGCCGTGTTACAGCTTTATTGAAGTTCCTTTGAAAGTGCGCTAGACTCCAACGGCATCCTTGGTTCATGGCAAGATGCATGAAAGGAGATGTGCACAGCACAGCCATACGTGGTATACCAGAACTTTGATCTGTGAGAAACAGAAGATGATTGCAGTCTCAACTCAGTCTGAAATGAAAATAAATCTCTGTATCCTTCAAAACACATCAACTCAAAGTAGCCTATTTGGCCACTTGATTTTTGATATTGTTCAATAAATGGCAACATCCATTTTTCTCACAAAGACAGAAGTTATCAGATATTAAAGATCATTCATGTAGCATATATATTTTTTAAAAGATATGGAAAAAAGAGCAAGATGTTTATATATTTTCTGACATATCACAAATAACACAAATCTGACTTTCCATTCTCAGTTTTTCAACAAACCTAAATCCCCTATATAATGTACATTATTCAGTCATAGCCTTGAACACAACGCAAAGACAAAGAACACAAAGGGCCTAAGCATTCAGATGAGTTCTTTAGAATGTGCTTCAACCACTCTCTGAGACAGAAGCCGAGAAAATGCCCTGCTCTGCATTCCTGGTTTCCACGGTAACCACACATGACACTAGCAGCAGGTAGGCATATGCCTACACTTGATTCAAGGTTCAAAGATTTTTTTTAACAGGTATGCCATGCTTTACATATCCTTACTGGGAGAAAATGCCAGGCTTAATAAATGGCAGAACATTGCATATTCTGAGAACATTTTCTAATCAAATTTAAAAACCATAGCCTGCAATATCAGCAGTAATAGGCTGAAGTCCATTAAGCAAATAAGAGTGATTTAGCTGATTATTTTGAGTTACACTAACGCTATACAGTATATTGAACTTTTGAACATCCGTCATTCACACCAAGAGTAATTTTTTCATAGCATATTCTATTTTTTCTCTCTCTCTCACACACACACACACACACACACACACACACACACACACACACACACACACACACACACACACACACACACACACACACACACACACACACACACACACACACACACACACACACACACACACTTTCACTTCACTAATTATTGGCACAATGTGTGACACACTGAGTGCCCTGGATTAATGTGATTGCTGGAAGTGATGTGATGTGATGCGTGACAGAGAGTGTGGCCTGAACTGAACTGGGTTCAGTGTGGACCGGAGAACACCAATGTGGTCACCAAAGAAGAGGTGTTGCTTTGAAAAGACAACTGCCCTTCATTATTACTCATGTGCTGCTGTTGTTACTGGGAGCCAGCTGACAGCTTTGGCTAGGCAGAGGACAAAGTCACCTGAAAAGCCCCCCCTTCCACCAATATATAAAATGTAAAGAGGAACCGAGTCTGAGCCCCTTCCTCTCCCTGGATCCGGGAAAACGGACGCCTTTGTCTCCTTCTGCGGCCTCCCCGTCTGGAGCCATCTGAGGCCATTATAATGTCAGAGACTGTGGCAGCTTCAGGCACAAATACAATACAGACGTGTGTCTACATAGACAGTTCCTTGCAAATGTTGATAGAGTGCTACAGAGAGATAGCCAGGCTGCGCCCTCCTAGTGACGCAACACCTTCAGCTTTGCTTCTAGTCAGGCCAGGAGCAATATCGTTTCTGAGCTCCAGAAAAATTGGGACCTCCTCCCACTTTGTTGGGAAGCAAACAACCAGTCGCAAACCAAGGGAGGTAGGTCAACCATGCCATTTGGGAAATGTTCATTGTTATTAAGACCAAGCCTCGAAGAGATTTGAAAGTCGATGATAATCAGGCTAACAGAAATATAGATTTCTGGCAGGAAATATGTTGATAATGAGGAAGTGCGGTAAATTGTTCTGGTTGAAATTGTACACCTACGTGTATATCTATAGTAGCTATATGGCCTTGACTCTCCAAGCTCTTGGAGTAGCTTTCTCTTTGACAGGGGTGTCAAACTCAAATTGACTGAGGGCCAAAACAAAAATCTGGAACAAAGTTGCGGGCCGAACTCAACAATTATTTATTGACATACACTGTTTCCAATCATATTAGTTAGTTAGAATGTGTCTGCACATCCTGTGACAGAGCAAATTTCATGTTCAAGTCATGTTACGCTATACATGAATGGTGTATGAGGGCCAACTGTAATGCAGTTATGAAATGATCTCGCGGGGCCAAATAAAATGGCTCCGCGGGCAAAATTTGGCCCCCGGGCCTGAGTTTGACATCCCTGCTCTATGAGAACTACACAGGGGAGCGTTTCCCAAACAACCAACCAAGTTAGTATTACCCCAATATGGTACGATGCAAGTGTGAACTAACCTACATTCAAAAAATGACCCGAAGTTATAGAAGGCCTACCAGCTTGGTCTGAACCAAGTTGATTTGAACCAGCACAGTGCAAACCACGATGGGTTCAGAAGTGTTCGGATGGTCTCGTTTATTGTCAGAATTCAGAGAAACAACAACAACAACAAATTTCAGCTGCATTTCGGTACGGTAAATGACTGTAAAGCCAAATTTGGGCCGTCCATAATTTTACCCTGATGCTTGCAACTTGGTGTAGATGGGATAATTTAGACAAATAAAAAATTACCCCTTGTTTGGAAATCACTTGTTAACAAAAGGCATATCTATGAATCAAAGGATCACTTTAAATTAGACTATTAAAAATAGCAAAAGTGCTCTAAGATGACTCAGATAATCTTACGTAGACTTATAGCACATGCTGTGTATTCACAGGAGGCCTTAGGTTTATTGTAATTTTATTGTTTAGACTCTGACATTCTGCTGACATTCCAAGTTGAGTGCTGCATGCGCTCATGATTGACAGCTCTCACTCTGATTGACAGCTCTAGCTCTGTGCGCTGTGTCAGTGGCATTATGATTCCAAATGCAATTTCATTCTCTTCTCATATGAAGCGTTATGCAACCAGCTCCTTGGATTACAAACTGTCTGTTTCTCGCTTTCAATTTTACAATATGTGCGATACACGTCAAACAACTGAGATTCCACCCGCCATGTTCAAACTTTGTTGGGACTCTGTTGGTACTATGGTAGCGTAGAATTGGTTGGTTAACATCAAGTTAGTTTGCACGAACATATGCTTTGGGAAACAGATAAGGGGAAAATTCATAAGGAACAATATTGTATCCTTAGAAAAGGATTTTCAACATTTTTTATACCATGCAGTGTTGTGAAGACACATAGGCCTAAAGATATCATGGATGTGAACTTGGAATATGTGATAGCATATTGCATTTTTTTTCCCATTGCAATCTTGGCTGTGAATGTGCTTGTTAGAGAAGTTATATGAGGGGAGATTTATACCGATTTATACCGATACTGAGTTCAAGAAACTTTGAAGAAGAAAAAAGTCCATCCGGAACAATGTCCACTTTAAGCAAATTTAGGCTAATTATACGGCAGAAACGTGCTCATTAGGTACTGTCGATGGCAAAAATGTATTTTTCAAAGTAGAACTAGCATTCAACCCCACTCTAATTTTCTAGACTCATGCACCCGTGGATACCGGAATTACCCTCCATTATAGTCTAGAGGAGGTGGAAAAAATGAATGGTCCACTTGACTGTAATAATGGCTGCTTGATATGCCTTGACCTGAACATGTTACAAGGCAATCCAGGCCATGTGAACGCATTTACTTTAGAATCTTTTGACACCATTTTATGATGGTGATATGGCCTTCATCCTATTCTATATTATGGAATATTATCTATATTGGAGAATATACATGCACCGGCAGTGCAATACAGTACATTTTTAAAGGGATTATATAAGCATATTAATACTTTACTTAAATATATAGCCCTGTCAGCTTTAAACTACAATCATTACAGGCTGCTCTGATATGATATAAGACCAAAATGTCTGACCTCATTTCAAACGCTATCTCTGGTAGAAACTCTTACGGAAGCTTACATGTAGCATATCAACAGTATAAAAATCTTGCTTTTTTGGCAGAGAGTGCAGAATGAAAAAAAATATATAGGCCGGTCCTACAGTATCCTTTCCTCAGACTTGCACACGCAAGTTAAAAATCTGCTTTTGAGCTTGCTTGTTATGCCCAAAAGCTATGCTAGATAGTGCGGGAGGAGAGGGGAGACATGGCTCTGTCCTGCAAAGCCCAGAACGGGTGCGCGGGTGGCAAGACTGAGGAAAAGAGATTAAATGTTCTTTCTCTCCCTCCCTTCTCCTTTGGACCTGTGCCCCCCTTGCTCTTCTCTGGTCTCCTCTGCCTGTGTGTCGTGCCAGATAGCCGTTTTAAAGATGCCAGCGAGCCTCTCCCCGAGTGTGGGAAGGGGAGGGAGTGTAGGGAAGCGTCCAAGAAAAGGGAGCCGGGCTGGGCAGCTCATGGAGCTTGCGGAGACCCTGCATCATGGATGTCCATTTATCCTCTCCCTCAGAGAGAGAGAGAGAGAGAGAGAGAGAGAGAGAGAGAGGGAGAGAGAGAGAGAGAGAGAGAGACGGCTTGGGGCCGCCCGGACAGCCAGCCTGCTAGCCAGCTCTTTCAGATGAGGATGGCACAGCTAACCACACTCTCTTACCCTGTCTCTCTTCCTCTCCTCTTGCACACTTACGCTCTGTTCTTCCCTCCCGTCATGCTCGCTTTCACTTTCTCTTTCTGTTTTTCTCTCTCTCTCCCTCTCTCTTTGCTCTCTGGCCAGGGCTGAGGAGCTCAGCGAGCATTAGCATAGTGGATATCTCTCTGGATGAGGCGGAGCACCCGTCACACAAGAGGTCTTACAGACACAACTGACAAATGTTCGCAAACAAGCCCATTTGCAACCAGTACCAGCAACCAGTGGTTCTGTTCTGTATATATACAAAAGGATGCACAGATGCAAACCAACATTCGTAAACAAGCCTGTTTGCACCCAGTAACCTCCTTCCGTGAAAAGGAAAGTGATGTCGCCTACAAAATGACTTACAGACACAAACACACACTCACAAACAAGACTGCTTGCACTCAGTACTCTGTTACTGTGTAAAGGAAAATGAAATACTGCACATATAAGAGGACTTAGAGACATACTGAGCATGTTGTCACCTCCAGATCAAAAGATTGTGTATAAGATCAAGTGATAGCCTATAGGTGGCCCTACTGTGGCTGATATGGTGGGGCACACGTTTACCACTCGGCCAACCCGGGTTCGATTCCCGGTCCAGGTCCTTTGCCGGTCCTTCCCCATCTCTCTCTCCCAGCTCACTTCCTGTCTCTCCTCCACTATCCTGTCTCACAAAAAAAACAATAAAGGCTGAAAAGCCCCCCAAAAATACTTTAAAAAAAAAGTGATATAGGTTTCCCATGGACATTAAATTCAGTACCTCAGCCCATGTCATGACCTCCACGGCTCCCTATTTATAAATGCATAGTCTACATGAGATTATATTGTGTATTCCTGTGTAATAGACAGCAAACTTTCTTGCTCTCTTGGGGGAAACCTGTGCTAAACTGCATCATATGCAATCATATCTGTGGAAACATTGGTATGGATGCCTTTTAAGACTGGCATGATTGAGTATGTTTGTATATATTCATACATCAGTGTTTTTCCTTCTTTGTTTTTCCTCCTCTCTTTTCTTTTATACATGTCTTACTATTGGGCCAAGAGCCAGTAATAACGTTTATACAAACTGTACATAACTGTAGAAAAGTTCATTTGCAAAACTTTTGCAAAAAGTTGATTTGCAAAAAGTACATGCAGATTCCAAACACGACCCGGGCCGGAATCGCCGGCATAGTAACCCAGTGCCCTGCCATTAGGCCACGGCAGGGCCATCAATGTCAATATATCAATGTATCAATTGTCAATGGTATATAGTCAAGTCAATAAAGTATGAATACTACGAATATAATAAACTAGAGATAGAAAGACGGTGAAATATAGAGGTACAGTATGGGGGTGGCTAGATGAGGATGGAGGTGAGGGTGATGATGGCGATGATGAATATGATGATGACGATGGTGATTATTATGACGGTGATGAAGATGATGATAATAACAGTGATGATGATACCGATGATGATAATGGTGTCCAAAATGTTCAGTATCTAGGGACAGGCAGTTGATGCAAGGCTGACCTGACGGTGAGGTACGCTTTGAATGACAATATGACAAAAGTCTAATAAGTCTGGAAAAACCAAAATGACAGCAGATGTATCTCATCCGTCATATGTCAAGAACCCGCCTAGCTGAGGCAGGAAACGTGAGTGTCATTGAAATGACGCCTGTCAAACACGCCCCTGCTGTTCATTTCACATGAACGCTGACGCAAAAGAGGCAAGTGTCACATACAAGAAATTGTCAATGTGTCTGCTGCTGTCAATTCTTTTATCCCTGACGGACCGTACTGACGAACCCAATAACATGTTAGCAATGCTAAATTAAAAAAGAAAACAGGCAGTTGACTTTTGACACACCTCTTTGAAAGAAAGGTAGGCTACGTCAACGACAACTCAAATTTGAGGTTACTTCAGGTGTCTCCAATAGGAACCACAGATAGCCATACTGGCCGTATGTCACATTTATATACAGTATTTTCAGATATTTTTTTCACATTGTGCATATCTTATTTCTCCATCTTTTAAGTGTTTTTATAATGTTTTATGGAAGTGTGATAGTCCGGCAGCCAAAAGCCAAATATCAGCCGAACCCAGTTTCGTCTGATAAAGTTTTTTTCTTTGCAGTTTGTGGTTGCCTAAGGTGTACCTATTAAGATTCCAGACGATGCCCGGTGATATCCCTTGAGCATTTTCAGATATTGAGCCTTTTATGCTTGATGTGCTGCAGCCATAGATTACAACAGTCTTTGGCTCCCAATTCATGTTATGCTGACCAAATACCCTATACCATACTTATTTTGTGTTTGCTTACATGGTGGGATGTGTATAAGAACAGGTGGTGAGGTATGGACATCAGTGGGGGTGGGGTCATGCATGTTTGGGGGCGGGGCATTCACCCAAAAAGCCTGATTTTCCAAGTCGGAGACACAAAGGCCAACATTTCGCCAAACGTGGCTTTATATCTCATAGTGGGTTGTTTGGTTTTGCTGTTTGTAGTTGTCCAACACTTACCCATCAGAATAAGAGTGGGTGATGTGCCGATTTCAGACATTAACCCTTTCATGTTGATTTCGCTGAAGCCATAGTCCACAAGCTTTTGACAGCTTCATAACTGCACTATGATTAACCATAGAGCATTCTGGGTGGTAGGCCTGCCACATCAAAGTGGAGAAAGTGTCCTCGTACCAAATACATTTTAGACAATTACATAACTAGCTGTTTGTCAAGCAGAAATGTGTAACATTTAGGTGAATATTGGAGGATTACTAATTCAACACAGAATTTCACCATTTCATACATTGCTATTTACTCTTCCTGTGCTGTTGTAACACAAAATAAAAATTGTAAGTAATAATTACATAATTTTTGGCTGATTATTTGTTTGCCTACAATGTACATAATTTCAGTGGTGGTCGTATTAACATGGAAAGAGATAAAATTAAAAATGTAAATCCACAAAATGACATTGTAATTGACCTTTTACCAGCCCATGCCATATCAGGGTGTGACGCTGTGGCATCCTATTTTGGTATTGGTAAGGGCTCTGTTATCAAGACCCTAAAAGCTGGATATCACTTGACATCAATTGGTAATGTGCTGGCACCATTCCAACAACTTTCCAGTGAGGACACTAACTTTGTGTCGGCATGTTATGGCATTCCAGACAGTATCAGCATGTCACATACAATGTTGCTGGTATGGGGAAAAAAGAATGGGAAAGGTCATTTATCTTCACCTAACCTGGCTGCTCTTCCACCAACAACAGAGGCATTTCTTGAGAATGTGAAAAGGGCTCATTTTCAAGCAATATTGTGGAGGACATTGGTTCACACTCCATCTGAACTATCTCCTGAAGAATTTGGATGGAAGAAAGACCCATGCAACAAAGCACTTATACCAATAAGTGTTCCAGAAAATGTCAAAGTGGCACCAGACTACATTTTACAGATGATCAGATGTGGTTGCAAGAGTAAAAGCCCCTGCAATTCTAAGAAATGTAGCTGTGCTGTAAACATTGTGCCTTGCACCATTTTCTGTGCATGTTTTCGGCTGGGATGCTGCCGAACCAATGTTGTGTGAGCTTTACTGTGTGTGTGTGTGTGTGTGTGTGTGTGTGTGTGTGTGTGTGTGTGTGTGTGTGTGTGTGTGCGTGTGCGTGTGCGTGTGCGTGTAGTATAGGCTATAGGTGTTTTAGGACTTTGTATGTTGTATAGGTGTAGACAGGTCTTTCTGTGCGAATTTAAATGCATGTACATGTCTTATTTGATGGCTTCATGGACTTTTAAGTGATCATTTAATACCAGTCAGGATACACTGGATTGACTTAATTTTTTGACTCAACCGTATATATAATGTATAGCTGTTTTCCTATGTTTAGACCTCTCTCTCTCTCTCTCTCTCTCTCTCTCTCTCTCTCTCCTCTCTCTCTCTCTCTCTCTCTCTCTCTCACTGTCTCTGAACGTGCGGTACTGTATGTTGCAGTGTATGTAGGTCTTTCTGTGTAAATTTAAATGCATGTACAGATCTTATTTGATGGCTTTATGGATTTAAGTGATCATTCAATACCAGTCTGGATACACTGGATGTACAGTGCCATGAGAAAGTTTGGGCACCCTTTTGGAAGATCATTACATCGGTTTATTTCTCGTTGAGCTTTTCAAGTAGCAACTTCCATATGTTAAACTGTAGGGAAATAGAAACATTTCAGCAGTGGAAGAATTTTCATAGGTGTTATAGAAAGAATGTTATGTGGATTTAAACAAAAATATGCGTGTGCATAAATATGGGCACCCCAAAGAAGGTATGCCATTAATATGAAGTGGAGCTCACCTTTGCTGATCTAATGGCCTTTGGATACTTGCTATACAAGAAGACAAGTTTCAACTGCCTGGTGCTACTGAATAGTTGCCAATTATTCTATCCAGAACCCCTCTAATTCAGTCAGATTACTCATCTGTCTTCTGTAGACATCCTGGTTCAAATAAATTAATTCTTTTTCAAGTATGGGTGTTATCTCAAGATTGGTATGACCATTTCAAGACATCGTACTTGTTGTTTTGCATTAACTTATTGCTGAATTTTGATCAACACTGTCCTTCTGGAAAGTCCAAACTCTGCTCAGCTCTAATTTTGTGACTGACACTTGAACATTTTGAAAAATATGCTATTTGAATAGAATTAGTGAGGTCCTTAACTGTAATAAGTTTTACAGTGTGTATACTATCCACACAGACCTATAGTAGGGTGTGTTTTAGACCAGAGGTCATAGAATTTATGGGTGCATTTTTTGCCATGTCCACGTCCCATTGTTAAGGTCAAATAACTCTAGCTCAGTCTCATCTGACCACACTATGGTTTCCCAAACAGCTTTTAGCCTGTCTAGATAAGCTTTCTGCATAAGTTTAACAACTTATTTCTGATGGATACACAGGAAAGCCTTTTTATTCGTCACCCATCCAATGAGCTTTTGCCTTGTGAAAAGCATACGTAGAAGGACCCATGTCTAAGTCTGCACTGTCAGCAGCTATGGTCTTGTAATTCTATGGCGTTGTTCTGCAGTGTGCCTGTTACAATTCTTACCATCCTTTAGCAATGCCCTTTTAACTATTTTTCAACAAACTACAGTTTGTTCAGAGCCCACCATATTCCACTCTCCAAGACAGAACTTAGGACAAGCCTCGTCTATAATTGTGTATGATAAATAACATTGTAATGACCAATCATGTCTGTCTTGGTGACTGAAGGGATTACAAAGTCATTAGAACCAGTTTGTGCGGCAAAGGTGAGCTCTATTTCATATCAATGGTATACCTTCTTTGGGGTGCCCATATTTATGCACACGCCTATTTTTGTGTAAATCCACATACAATTCTATCTATAACACCTATGAAAATTCTTCCACTGCTGAAATGTTTCTCTTTCCCTACAGTTTAACATATGTTAAAATGAATTTGCTACTTTAAAAGTTCAACGAGAAATAAACCGATCTAGTGATTTTCGAAAAGGGTGCCCAAACTTTTTCATGGCACTGTATGTCATTTCTTTACTCATTTTTTGGAACAGCCAACGACTGCTCACCAGTTACCACCACACTCTGTTGTTCTTTTTTTTTATGTTGGCTATTTGTGGTAGGCTACCGGCGATGTTGTCATGTATGTTGTCATAATGTGATGTTATGCAGGATCTCATAATGCACAATCCGTTCCATACTTTACAGTCATATTCTAAGCAATGTTGTGAATGTTTTTACTGAGGCATTTGTTGATTTGTCATTCATGACCTGATTTATATAACTAAATGCATAAAAATAGGCCGAAATCACATTTTTTAAGGTTATTAGCAGTATTTTCTCTGTACCTGGATAACAAAAGGAGATAGCCACAATTAACCACAGTAAATATTCTTGTATGTACGATATTAACAAAATAAAAAAGGAATTTTGAAGCTGGCATTTTCAGGTGGTCAGATTCATTGCATCAAAATATAATGCAAATTAGTGCATATTTAATTAGATAATAGCCTAATTAGCATATTTAAACATAAAATATAGAAAACTTGTAATACCTTTTTTTCTCCAATTCATACGAGTAATCATCTGATAAAGTTTCATATTGATATCTGCAAGTTAAAAAAAATACCCTATTCACCTACAGTGTCTCGCCTTATTTGTGGGATTGCTGTTATGAAAGGGTTAATTATTACCCCATATTGGGTTTGTTTCAATAAGGGCAGTGTTAAAGCAGTCCAATGTGAATGTTTTTCAGGTAATATAAGCAATTTGGTACATTTTGTAACATTATTCACAGTAATATTAGGTGTCTTTAGTTTTTTGTCATAATTTGCATTTATGGGACAATAAAGGCTCAAAATCTGAAAATGCTCAAGTGGTATCACCGGGCATCGTCTGAAATCTTGAAGACTTGCCTAAAATCTATCAGATAAAGCAAAAAAAAGAACTTTATCAAAGAAATCTGGGTTCAACCCCACGGCTCCCGGACTATTAGTGTGTGTGTGTGAGATGTACTACTACTGTAAAACAATTGCCAATAACGACACAGATACAAATGATACAACTACGGCTTGTCAAGTTCTGAAGGTCTATAACTGAAACTTCCAAGATTTCAGTCTTGTTTGTGGAATGTATAGTCTGGGGGAGTTTTTTTCTTTTATCTCATTAGCATTGCTGACTCAAAACAGTATGGCAGCAGACACCGGAGCAGACTCGGAGGCCACAATGCCTTGGCCTTGGACCAGCCTCTATAGTCTACAGACACCTTGGCCTTGGTCTACTGGTCTGAGATCAGGTCGAGTGGCTGAGCTCTCTCCCTCATTCACCACAGGCTACAGATCTCGCTAGCCTGGCGTGGTGGACGAATCTGGAAGGGCACACCACATACTCATTGCTATGCTGTGAGTCTTTTGCTGCATGCATAGGTGGAAAACTAATTTGCAAGGTGGTCTGGTTTGAGGGCAGGTGTGTGTGTCCATGGTTTGTGTCTCTGTCTGTGTGCATGTCTGCATTTGTGTGTGCATGTCTTTTCATACTTCATATGTAGGAGCTGTCAGCATTGTTTTTCTGTAGTTGCATAGATCCAATGATTTCTTTGCTGCACCACAGCACATTGTGTCAGAGGTGAGCCTTAGATTGAAAATTGTATAGACAAAAAAATATCTTTGATGGCTCCTTTGTTCAATAGCTCTTCAGGGGCCATCGGAACACAACGTTTTTCAGATGTTTTTTCTTTGTTTTTATTTTTTTCTCTCTCTCCTGTGAAATAAGCTGTGATGACTATGAACTTTTTTTCTACTCTTTCACTAATCATTTTAGTTTCTGGACATTCCACAGAAACAGACTTCTGTAACATCTATTTATTTATTTCAGCCCTTCGTCACGAGGGTCTTTGTAAAATTCCAGCTAGATGAAGGATAGGCAGGCAGGCAGGCAAGCAGGACTGGATCAAAGTGCAACGAGCGACGCGGCTCCTCAGTCGTCAAGAATTAGCAGGGCGGCCCATCAGCGCCTTCCATTGTTGCTGGAACGTTCCGCCATGCCTTCAAAGCAGTCTGTGACCTTGTCCTTCATTCATCCCGCTCCACTCTACCCACTTAAATGGCGTGCAAAGTCACAGAAACACTCGCTACACCACTATTAAGAACTTTCAGCTCTTAAAGATACTGTACAGACAGGCAGGCACATGTACTGTATGACGCATGCACTGTACGCTCACACATATACACACTCAGATGTACAGTATCTATACACATGCATGCCCATGCATACACACACATATTCAAATGGACACGCACACACACAAGCGCGCACGCGCACGCACGCACGCACGCACGCACGCACGCACCAACAACACACACACACACACACACACACACACACACACACACCAACAACACACACACACACACACACACACACACACACACACACACACACACACACACACACACACACACACACACACACACACACACACACACACACACACACACACACATATAGTGCCTAGTGGTAACCACTGATTTCACATAAATAATTTAGGAACAGTTACCATTGTTTCAATGCCCTTTACTCACACATTCTTAAGTCAGCATAAGATTGCCAGAGTGTGTGTGTCTTATTTACAGCTGTCCTCATAGCAGGTAACATTTGTGAAGGAAGCTCAGAGAGGGAAGGAAGGAAGAAAGGAAGGAAGGAAGGAAGGAAGGAAAGAATGGGGTGTGAACGGACTGAATCTTTTCATCCAAACCCTGCAGAAGCAGAGGTGTGTTCGGGCAGAGGAAACACCATAAATAGTCATGGCTCCTTCTGTGGTTTGCCCTTTCGGTTACCTCTGCATGGTTCCAGGCAACACCTAGCCTTGTAGATACAAACTCTGCTGTGCTTGTATGTTTTTCTGTTTCATATTTTTTTCTCTCCACTCTCCTTCACAAACCCATTCCCTGAGTGGCAATACATGGGTTATATGGAGCCTTCCACTCAGGGAAGTCGACAGCGGGCACAAAGGGATCAGTTGTCTCGGGCCCAGCAAGAGGGGTGGCCTAGAATCAGGTCCCCATTACAGTACGTCATATTGTATTGAGTTGGGGGCCCTTCCAGATTCCTTTGTCCTGGGCCCGGCCAAAGCTGTCAGCGGTGCTGCTTCCACTGAAGAGTCCACGGAGACTCCAGCTGCCCTGGAATGGGCCATATGGCGCGGGGAAAGGCAAAAGAGGGGATTCAGTGGTGGGGATGTGGGGGGAGAGAGAGAGCGGTGGTAATGACCGTGCACGGAAAAAAACGAACCAGAGCACACACAGCCCCAGGGCCCTCAAACACACAGCCCGCCCGGCCCAATGGCCCGACCCCAAAGAGCAGTTTGTTTCTCCACAACATCTGGTGGCAGTAGCCTAATGCCCCCATGGCAAAATAAAAACACAGATTCTCTAATCTTTGTAGGCCAAGCAGGAGGGTTGTGGTGGAAAAAAAGAGATGTTGAAGTTGGCTGTTTCTGCAGCAGAGCAAGAGAATGTCTCGGTTAGTGGGTAACTGATAGATAGATAGATAGATAGATAGATAGATAGATAGATAGATAGATAGATAGATAGATAGATAGATAGATAGATAGATGACAACACAACAACGATGATGAAGATGATGACGATGATGATGATGATGATGATGATGATGATGATGATGATGATGATGATAATGATGGCGACAACGACGATGACAACGATGACGACAACGACAATGATGCCAGACACCCTGTAGACCTATGATGTTTAAAACTACTCTACAATTTTCTATTTTGCATCTCCAGTCGTCACACTTGTACAATTTTTGACTTTAGGCCAAACGGGGGGCCCCCTGGCAGCTGGTAGGCTGCAGCCATATTTAACACGTGCATTAATCCCGCCCTGACAGTAATATCTCTCCACACAAGACATGTTTAGTGCACAACAGACAGACATAGAAAATACTGATGAAAAATGGTGCATTACCAATAAAATGTTATGTACAAGATGACCACTATGCAGATTCCTACAGGATGCAGTGATCTGGATATGTGTACAATGTGTCCAGTTAATGATGAATACCCCCCATTAATCCCCTCGTTAGTCTTTATGAGCAGCAATGATTATTTATTTGCCAGAAACTTGTTCTGACTGGCCAAGTCTACTCAAACAAATGAGTTTGCAATAACTTTGTAAATTGGTCATTTCATGGTTCTTTAAAAACATCCATAAAAACAAAAATCAATAAACGGACTACTCCAAAATTACATGCAAAGATAGCTGGAAAACTGGTCTCGCCGGGATTTTGTTTGGGCTCCTCAAATATTGCTTGTTGTTGAAAACAGTTTAATTTGTCATTTTTTCAGGTTTCGAAAGAAATACACTGCTATCTTCATTTTCAATGCCATTTACTTGTGCATTGCTGCTAAATTCATTGACCCGACTGTCAACATTAATTATGTACTCTGCGTTTTGTCCCGGCATCGTAAATGCACATACAAAATGGTTTAATTTCCATGCCCCACTGTGCATACGAATGGCGATTTCTTTCTCTTTTTTTCTCCTTTTCCTTTTTCTTTTTAAATCTCCTCCAATAACTGCAGCTGAATGAGAATGGCGAGTGACAATAACTGCCAAATCAATATGCACAATGAATATTTTATGGCTTATGGAAACAGGATCCATTCCAGCCCTTCCACTGTTGCCTGTGATCCTCCGCTCCCCTCTCTCTCTCTATCTCTCTCTCTCTTTCTCTCTCTCTCTCTCTCTCTTCCAGTCCTTCCACTGTTGCCTGTGTTCCTCCGCTCCTCTCTCTATCTCTCTGTCTCTCTGTCCCTCTCTCTCTCTCTCGCACCGCACACCACAGCTGCCTGTGTTCTTTTCCCCCATCACTTTCATATCACAAGTTCAACCACCTGTGAAATTAATGACAGAATTGTTGTGGTTATCATGCCTCCTTTTTAATTCCCATAGGCCTACATATAGCCTGCCCATGCATGCAGGTGTTTCTAAAATAGGGTGGGGAATGTCAAAAAGCGGAAGAAAAACCTGAAATAGTGAAAAGAGGAGGGGATGAATAATATAAAAAGAGGGCGAGATATATTCTGTGGAAGTGAGAATAGCGGGGGAAAATGTGTGTGTGTGTGTGTGTGTGTGTGTGTGTGTGTGTGTGTGTGTGTGTGTGTGTGTGTGTGTGTGTGTGTGTGTGTGTGTGTGTGTGTGTGTGTGTGTGTGTGTGTGTGTGTGTTTGCGAGAGAGACAGAAAGATAGAGGGGAGAAAGGGCGCAAATAAAGAAATAGTACAAGACAATAAAAAGGTAGTCTCTTCCTGAGACGAGCATCAAAAGAGACAGGGACTGAAAACAACAGAGTGTGTGTGCGCACATGTGTGTGTGTGTGTGTGTGTGTGTGTGCGTGTGTGCGTGTGAGTGTGGGTGGCTGGGTGTGTAAGTGTGCATGCACATGGCACTAGTGTGAGTGAAACAGACAGAGGTGCTTGATGTTGTTCATCATATTGAGAGAGAGAGAGAGAGAGAGAGAGAGAGAGAGAGAGAGAGAGAGAGAGAGAGAGAGAGAAAGAAAGAGAGAGATTGTTTGTTTGTGTGAGACAGAGATCAGAGATGGTTGATGCTAGTTTTGATGATGTCAAGACATAGTTGATGAATGTGTGTACATGAAAGAAAGGGGAAAAAAGGGAAATAGATAGCAGGAAATAGAATGCAGTGGAAGGGAGCGCTGTAAGATGCTGTGTGTATGTAGCACGTATGTATCCCACCATCTTGGATCACTCGACAGAGAGAGAGAGAGGCAGAGGCAGAGACTGACAACAAATGGTTGATGTTGAGAGATGATCAATAAATGTATGTGTGTGTGTGTATGAGAGTGATAGAGTGTGCGCGTTCCTGAGAGAGCACACGTGATAGAGAGAGAGAGACAGACTCAAAGATTTGGAAAGATATGACTGATGCCTGCATACAAACGCGAGAGAGAAACACAGACAAAGAGATGACATGCGTTGAGAGGCAAAAAGGCAAACACTCAGAGAAAGCCAGGGCCGAAGCTGGCTGATGTGTTGTCCCCTGGTCCTACAATATGTACTTTCTTCTCTCCCGTCGCTGTTGAGAGGTCGTTGACATGGCTCTCATCTACTAAACTTGCTCACCTGGACTGACCTTGTTATCCAACATGATCTCCAAAAATTCTGTGCTCCTGGACACGGATGTTAAGGACACAAAATCCGTGTCCAGGAGCACGGATTTTGCCAAAATTCCGTGCTCCTAGACACAGTATTATTTTCCGTGATTGACACACAGAAGTGCTCTCTCTATACTCCCACAGCTCTGTGTTTCCACAGCAGGGCCGCGTTATCCTATGGTGCAACCGGTGCTGTAGCACCGGGCCCCGCCACTAGAGGGGGCCCCGGACGTCGTGAGATTGGAAAATATGAAACGATATTTTGAGACGATCAATTGTACTTTTGACGCATTTCGCCATCCGTAGGCACGCAGAGGCGCATATGCATATCTTGTCACCAGGCTAGACAGACAGATTGGACCCCCCAAGACTGTAGCTGGGGAACAGTAGTGGCCTTTTGTTACAAGTGTTCTTTCTTTTTAATTTTCGCTTGGCCCCCGTACTGAGCCTAGGATCGCCTCTGCATGCACGCAGGAATCAGAGGTCTTCGGAACTTATCATTTCAGTCAGATGCTTCTGGTTGTGTGCCAAAAGGGGAAAACGGTGGCCAATAATTTTTGAGTTTGATGATGGGCTACTGTCTAAAAAAAGATGTGAGAAAGTCGGCGTCAGCACTTGCTTCAGATTGTACGGATAAACTGCCCGGCATGGATTAACGCATTGAAGAGAAGGTTGGCAACGTTATCTATTTTTGTAATGTCAGTGTTATAATCGCTTTTTGTAATTGTTGCATAGCGATCATGGACTTGTGCAATCATGTAGGCCTAAGCTAAGCAAACAGATCACAGCACACCAACCTAACTTTATCTTATTCTAGTTAAAACATGGGTCACGCACCCAACTGCATTCGCGAAACAAAAGTCTTGCATGGCGCGGCGAGGACCACTTCTGAGGTGTTTTTTAAAAAGTGTTCACAATAATGCTACGTAGCAAGTGCACCAACCAGCACTCAAAGTTTCGACAGTCTGACAACAACAGGGCAAGCAATCTAGCAAACACTAAAATGATATAGTCGCATTTTCCTAAAGCACTGTTATGGCCATTTCCCTAAAGCACTGTAATAATGTCGATGCTCTGTCAGGCCTATATCTTTGCGTTCGGGTTTGTGTTCAGTTAAAACATGCCTGGGTACCACTCGCGGATTGTTCAGTTAGCAAGTGGCTCTTATCTGGGAGAAAAACATCTTGTGTGATACATCCACATCCACATCTAAACATTACGAGTTTGCACCGTAGTCTAGCCTACTGTAATTATTGCATACGCTACTATTGCAGTGTAATGCGCCACCTAGATGAAAACCTCTGACTTTTTAATTGGTAGCCTATATGGTACATTTTGAGGGGATTTCGTGACAGCTTCGCTGTAGTTCGCTGCTAAGGGGATTCCCCTTCCTCGCGACAAGCGACAGCTGATCTTTCCTTTGAGACAGTCAGTCTTTCCAAGGCCATTGGAAGTTACATTAATTAACACGTGTTTCCCACAACGGTTTTTATTCGACAAATTGGTCGGCAGCAACGTCGCAAAATTAAGAGACTTTTGGTTGTGCTTCTGTTTGGTAGTTCTAGCTGTGCCGACGTTTACTCTGCCAAACGATAGTGCACAGAATCTCCTCTCTGTCCGCTGGCTATGCTTCCAATGGCTTGCGTTGCAACTGGTGAACTCAGCAGGGGTTTAGCGCACCCTTTTGTTGTGTTGGAGTAGAACGTGTAGCCTGCGTTGTTTCATGCGTTTTGAATATGGCTCATTATAATGTGGTGTAGGGGCCCCGGATTGCGTCTGCACCGGGCCTCGGCGAGGGTTAACGCGGCCCTGCTCACAGTCTTGTGTTTTCTCAGGATTTTTCCAATTTCAAATATTTTTTCTCAAAAATGTTTTTTTCTTGCTGACAGGTTAGGGTTAGGGATTGTTTTGGTCTGGGCACAGCTAGTTTTCTTTCATTCATTATATGAATTTGATAGCCTAGCAACTAACTGGAAAAGGTATTTCTCAAAAATATGTCTTTAATGACAGGTGAAGGTTAGGGAATGTTTTGGTCAGGGCACAACTTAAATTGCTATAGCATTATTTTGTTTAGGATTAGCATTTGTATTGTATTTTCTAATGATAGAGTTAACACAGTGCTGTGGTAATAGCCTATAGAAAGCACTTCCGTGTGCCCATCACAGAAAACAATTCCGTGTCCAGGAGCACGGAAAACAATTCTGTGTCCAGGAGCACGGAATTTTGGCAAAATCCGTGCTCCTGGACACAGATTTCGTGTCCTTCACATCCGTGTCCAGGAGCATGTCATTTTTGGAGATAAGGCTGTGTTATCCCTTACGCATTCTGCATTCTCCTGTAATTTCTCCCCATGTACTTTATGTTGTTGTTAGCCGCTTCTGCCAAATGTATTGTAATGTGAGGCCAAGTCTGCTCATGCTGCCATGGAGGGACACATTGTCGCCTAGCACCCTAATGTCAAAGCTGGAACCATAGTGAATTGCTGAACCAATTCATTTCTACAATGAAAAAAACAAGATGTGGCTATTTCCTCCCCGTAACTTCAGAATTCCACGCAATTCATGTATTTGTGGCTTTACACATGGGATTTTTATATGGTTATGTCTTTATTTTTTAAATATAACGAGTAGCCTGATAAACCAGCCTAAATGTGAGACCAGAGTAATTTAGTCTGGCCCCGATGAACGATACCTCCGAAGATTGTTGATGAGAACAACCTGTTGTTTTTTTCAAACCGTGCCGGCGCTCTGACCAATTGGCGATCTTTGCCATTGATGTGCTTTCCCAACGGTGTTGCGAGCTTCGTCGTCACTCCCTCAAAACCCCGCCTGCTTTGATTCAAAACAAATCTCTGCGTTGTGATTCGTTTTGCCAGACACAGGGCACAGTCTTCAAAACGTTCTCAGATCCGAGGCCAGACCCACTCGTAGCTGAACATTTTCAGCGTCCAGCGGGTGGCGCTGGTTTACCAGGCTAATGAGAACTTGCATTTTTTTTTAATGATTTCAGTTTGTGTAGGATGATCAATGCTTTTTAAACATATTCACAGCTTTTCAAAATTACCGCAATAATACTGAAAACCATGATCATTTTGGTCACAATAACCTTGAGGTAAAATTTTCATCCTAATTGAGATCATGTGTGTGAGAGAGAGAAGAACAAAAATAGACAGACACAAAGATGTGCACTGCTCTACTCACCCTGTCGCACATACTCCTCCCTCTCGTGACGCACGAGCTCAGCCACGCACCCGCCGTATCTCAGCCGCGTCTCCTGCTCGTAGGCCTTCAACGTCTCGCCGCCGCCGTACGCCTTTGGCGAGCCCAGGCAGCACTCGTCCGCATCCGGGCCGGACGTGGCATAGTGCCGCTCCCGCCGGAAGCTGCCTCGTGAGAGCGAGCGCTGTTGCTGCTGCTGCTGCCGTCTGTCCTTAGTATCCATCAGGGTCGTAGGTCACGGCTCCACCCAGGCTACTACTACAAGACCTTCACAGTCTCCACCTGCAATGACAGTAGAACATGTAAGTTTAAGTGCTTTAAGAGGTAAAAAAGTGCTGATACTAACAGGGGCGTAGGCAGAAATAATAAAACAGGTGGGCCCAGAAAAAATCGGACGGGCCAAACCCGAAAGCGTGTAGGTAGATATTGTGAAACCGCGCTCAAAAATGATACTTTGAAATTGAAATCATAGAAATCACAGAAGATGAAGCAGACTTTTGACAAAATGATTAATAATCGTTCAGTGCTATGCCATTAATTATAGTTCAATGAGGCAAAAGTTGACTGTCCAGTGTGAATGGGGAGGGCCTGGATGTCAAGTGGGCAGGCCCAGGCCCACCCAGGCCCACCCTTGGCTACGCCTATGGATACTAAACTGAAACAGTTTTTTAAATGCAGTACTATCTACAGGTACACCATAAAAAAATCACAGTACTCTAGACACTAAAATTTGCAAGTGCCCCACCCTGGCCCATCCTGGTCACTACAAGACCTACACAGTCTCCTCTTGAAATGACAGTAGAACACGTCTACGTCAGATCATTAAAGAAAACACAAGCAGCACATAAAGCTCATTTTACACCTCCCTTGGAGTTAAATGACTGAGCTTTACCTTTCTCCTGTACATCCAGCAATTATCTGGCAAAACCTTAGGCAATGCAAATTCTACCTCCAAGCCAGCAGTACATAACTGAATCGTGGAATAGCTTTGACTGAGAAGAAACCATCACCAGACTAAGAGAAGAAGAGAAAAGTAAAACTTGAATATTTGAAGGGCAAAATGAGCTTATTTCCAGAAATAGTGCGGTGTGGCTTTAACAATTCACACAGACCTCCCTGAATTGTTTTACAACCTCATCTATTCCTGGAATATATTTCTTTATCTATACACTACAGTCAGTTGTTAGAGCTTTGAATGGCTTGCGCTCTTTGTTATTGTTGTTGGGGGGGATTGAATATTACCCGCTGTAAGTTAGAACTAAACTGTGACAAAAATAATAATAATAAGGTGACAAAGATAACTTACTGTGAAGTTCTAACATTTGCCTCAATGTTGGAATTTATTTGTGAGCATTATTACTGTATATATCTGTATTGATGACAAAATCTATTACTGCAAATGTCCAGCAGCTATATATACATCCCTCAGCCTGAAGAAACCTCTCGGATTAAACGATTGAATGCAACAGATCTTCACGCCTTTGGAAAGTCTCAAGTCTTACCCAAATCCCTCCATTTCCTGTGCCCACAAAGTAGCCATGGGATTTAAGACACAGAGACAACAAAGACAGAAGATGGAGAGACGGACAAAGATAAAGATAGATGGATAAGGAGAAGAAGAAGGAAAAAAAAAGGAAAGATAGAAAGAGAGCCAAAGAAGAACATATCTCGCAGCAGAGTTTGTGCAAGAGGTAGGCACGGCATGCCTGTTTTTGACACCCTCCCACAATACATCTGCTTGTGGAGTGCCTCCCTTGTACAGCGGGCCAACTCAGAGGCACTGAGTCACAAATAAACAGTCAGAACACTCCAGAGGACATCTAGCAACAGGGATGGGGGGTGGTGGTGGTGGTGGTGGTGGGGCCGGGTGTGGTGACTGCATCACCCTGTGGTCCACATCAAGTCCATCTATCTAGACTGGCAAGCTGTGGAGGACAAAAATATCCTCTCTTTTGCTGAGGAGCCCTGACATAGCCTTATGGAGGTTGTACATTCTTTTTTTGGTCAATAAATGTAGTTAAAGCATGTTTGTTAGTTGAACTAAGGGCTAGGCCTAGGAGGACCTGTGGGTGAGTATTCAGCCCACAAAAAGTCTCAGTGTACCTTCTTCATCTGTGACAGGAGCCTGATTTCTTACCAAAAATAATGAGGCCAGAAACCTGCGATGAGATTGACAACACAAAAGGCCTAAACAAAAATAAACCAGTGAAGACTGTGTGTGAGGGTGTGGGTACACAGACAGGACATTGTAAAAGAAGTTCCGAGTTGCTATTGTCGTATTGCTTCTTACTTTTGAAGTCACGACCAAAAATGTGTTTTCAATGCATGATTTGGGACTGGACGACACATGAAACTAGTAATGACCTTATTCAGATCTGGTTTGCATAACTCGCTGACATTCTGAGCAAGGCCTAAGATTAAAAATACATGGAATTGCAGAGACATGAAAGAGGATTGCTTTCTTTCTTTTTTGACTTGTTGAATTTTTTAACTTTTTAAATTCTGCATTTGATCATTGACAACTCCCTTGCAGTGTCTTTGCAGCTTAAGTCATCTCCTCTCAAAAGAAGTGAAGGGTTGTTATTAGTGAAGCTAAATGTGGTGTTTTTGTCCAATATTAGCGAAAACATCTTGAAAAGAACATAAGGTCATTGCTGTCTGGTATTCGTTTGAAGTTTTATGACCATTATTAAGACAGCATTTTAAATCTAATAATAAACTGTCCAGACATGCAGAGCTCAATTTGATTTGCAGCCTTTTATGCTTCAACAGATGCCGAAAAAACAAAAGAGAAGTCATCCTCATTCTGAAGATTAAGAGAAACGTGGGGGCCGCCCTCGACAACGACAATTCCAGTGAGAGAAAGAATAGGATCATAAAGAGAGGGAAGGGGAGAGAGAGAGAGAGAGAGAGAGAGAGAGAGAGAGAGAGAGAGAGAGAGAGAGAGAGAGAGAGAGAGAGAATGGAATAACGAGAGAACAAGAAACCAAGAGAGAAAGGATAGAAAGGAGAGAGTTAGTGAAATAAAGAGGGAAAGATAATGAGTTGTCTCAGCCAAACTACAGCGTGCTGCGAGGAGGACAACGCCACATGGATTTCAGTTACATTTCAAGACAAAGGACTCAACAAGCAAGTGAGCAAGCAGGCACACACACAGGCAGAGAGAGACACACGCACAGAGACGTGCACACACACAAACAGGCAGGAGTTCTTCCTATCACTGGGAGAAAAACAAAAAAAATGTTGCTCTCTGGCTCACCACAGCGGTGGCAATTCTCGCGCTCCATTAAAACTAATCCGCCCAAATCCACACTGGGCAGACCGCTCATTCGGCGCCTTAATCTGCCTGAAAACAAAAGGATTTGGGGTGCCACCAACTGACTTTGCCCACCACGCCACTGGCTTTCCGAGGCTGGCACGGCTTGGCACACGGCGGACACCTGTGGACCCTGATGAGCCTATTAGAGGCTCTTTAGTCCAGGGCAACGCAAGGTTCTTTTTCTGTTTTGCTTTGTTTTGTTCCGTGGCCAAAGCCAAAGATAAAGAGAGTCTGTGCTTCTGGAGATGGGGCAGGAAATTAGATAGTGCTAAAATCCATGAAATGAAGCCGTGTCTGTCTACTATACACCTTTACTGTGCCAATTAGGACACCAAGCATCAAATTGAGGTCAGGTTGACTTGGCAAAATATGAATTCTGTATTTTTTCCCATACTGAGCTATGGTATATAGATGTTTTTCATGATAGTAATAGTTGGACTGATGAGGTCCTCATAACCTAAGGGCTTACAGTATGATAACGTGGTGATTTTCAAGGATCAGTGTGAGGTGCACACAAATAGTGGAATGATTAAACAAAACAATACGGAATAATGACAGAAATAGTAGATCAACAAGTTGTGATGTGCTTAATCACTGTCAATTAACAGCCATGATTGTCGGCTTGATTTGTTTTTTGATTAATTGCCCAATCGTACTCAAGGGCCCTCACTTCACAGTCTGTCTAGTGCGGGAAACAACATGCAATTTATCACAAGCACAGATACATGACGACAAGTACCAGGAAGCACATTTTCCATCACTTTTGCTGACAGTCGACAGAGATAAAAAGAGACATTTAAAAAAAGATATGGACAGAGATTTTCTTTAAAAGTCAAGACACAATGGGATGTGTCTTGGCAGTCAATCAAAGCTGAATGTATAGTGTCCTACCCTCATATGTAAACCTTTGCTAGTCTGTTTCTCCCTTAATATTGGTGTCAGATTCACACAAATGCAGTTCTGGGGTGCTACCTTGCTACTAAACAGGCACGACAAGTATGACTGAAATCTTTGTCGGTCGGGTTCCAAAGTGTCTGATTTCACGTGAAATGACCCATATTGACTTTAGTCAGGCCACGACCTCCTAGTGAGGCCAGAGGCAATACACATATCGTTTCTGAGCTACGGAGCAATTGGGAACTCCACCCACTTAATCGGTAAGCAATCAACTTTGAGCAGCTCCAACGGCCCTGGATAGAGGCCTGTTCAAGGCAGTGACGAGGTTTAAGCAGGGACGTTCTATTGGGATTAAGAAAATGTTTGGGTAACACTTTACTTAAAGCCAACATTATAAGCGCATTTATAACAAATTATAACGCACATTATAATTACTTACAATGTATTATGACTACACTCATAATGCTTCATGATGCTTTATATTAACAGTTATGAATAACTATGAATCTGGCTTATAATGCCTTATACATCCAAGGGTTTTATGAATGCTCATGACTGGCTTTAAACTGCAGGCTGTAAGATGGGGCTTATCAATGTACATTATGAGCAGGCCTGCTTATACCCCTCTATGCATAGACCTGGATGATACACTGTCATAAGGGCTCATACGATGCTATAATGTTCCATGTGAGATTTTAAGTCGTCAATGTGTGCTGTAAGTAAAGTGAAGTTCATATGGATGCATCTATAATGCACTGTATAATGCACATCTATAATGCATCATAATGTACTGTAAGCCCCATCAGGCCGCCTGTAGTTTATATCCAGTCATGAGCACTCATAATACCCTTGGATTTATAAAGTATTATAAGCTAGATTCATGGTTATTCATTACTGTTAACATAAAGCATCATTAAGCATCATGAGTGTAGTCATAATACGTTGTAAGTAATTATAATGTGCATTATAATTTGTTATAAATGTGCTCATAATCCGATATAGATATGGGCTTCATAGAAAGTGTTACCAATGTTTGTTTTAAACTTCGGCACAGCCTTTTCTGGCCTCGACCAGTAGCAAAGAGAGGGAGTCAGGTTAGGCTGTTTAGGAAACGTTATTCGTTATATTTTCAGTCAGACCAACATCTCAGAGATTTGAAAGTCGATGATAATCAGGCAATATTGACGCCATATGTGTGAAGCAAGGACATTTGCATTCATTTTGTCTTATGGTTTTATTTCCCACCACGGTAACACTTTCATTTACAGTAGTAATTACTATGTACTTTCTGGGTAACAACAGGGTAACTGAGAGATATTACATGGCATCTAACAGGTACAAAGGCAAGAATTACTATGAAGCTACTGTGTATTTTCTGGGTTACAACAGGGTAACAGAGATAATTTACCTGTTAGACCATCTAACTTTACCATCATGTAAGCAATTATATGGTATTTACTTTGTACTTACAGTACCTCCTTTCTACCTGTTAGATACCATGTAACTTCTCTGTTACCCTGTTATTACCTAGACAGAGCACAATAATTATGTACAGTAACTGTATCCTAAAAGAAAGTGCTAACCACGCCACTAATTTGCTTTTGTAGTGGGTAAACAAATTCAGCAAATGGTTCTTGTTTTTACTTTTGCTCTTTAGCCTTGACATTAGACGTAAAATGTTTGAGCTTTAGCTGTTATAATAATCCCACTCTAATATGCTGGAATGTTTTATTGCCAACAAAGTCTACTTGTGCGTGGCTTGAATCAAAATTTGAAGCTGTGTTTAGAGACTAATTTTAATGACTTTCCACTTAGTGTTCTTGACACACAGTACTACTTGGCAGGATAACAGTAGTGTCTGCTTACTGATGTGTGTAAAAAGCTTCAGTTTTAAACAGAAATATTAATGAAAAAAATTCATCTGACAAGTTGAACTGCTTTTGGTGGCATTTCATAGGTACAACAGGCATTTCATCCATCATACATTGGCCAGAAAGTCATGACAGTTAAAGTCATTTGTCATTGAGATCACAGAGCACCACACCACAACACACGGTGTACTAAACGAAACCCAGTTTCTGCATTAAAAGAGCAATTCTCAATACAATCTTTTTTATTCAATCATTTAATTTTAAAGTATCGGGGCAATCAGAACTGAGTCAGTATTGCCTGTTTTTCCTCACCAAAATTCAAACAGCAGAACTACTGACACAATACAAATATTTTGCCACTCATGAGTCATAATTTCTTGAAGAAAAATAACAGTTTAATGGATACGTAGTGTTACGGAAAGCAACCCATATGCCTGAGCAGGGTGACAGGACAAGCATCTGGCCCCGGGGAACAATGTGTCGCCATGGTACCACTCTGCTCAGGGGACTTCAGTCACAGGGGAAGACGGAGAGCAGCACTGGTCATTCACACTGCTCAGTAGCCACCTGTCGGGGTGGCTAATTGAAGCCGTGACCCTGTGGCAACCAGGCCAATGCCTTAACTTGCCCGTGACTGCCCCCACAACATGTCCAGCACACACACACAGCTGAGCATCATTTAGCTTCCGAGGTCCTCAGTACAAATGCACTACACCTTGTCTGATGTCGCAAGAAACACTCACTAGAATGGATATTTGTGGTTTTGCGTTGCCCCTTTCTGACCAGGGTAATAATAATGCTTGCAATTGCTTTATTGCTTACTACTTGCACAGTAGCAATACAAACAATGTGTAAATGAAACAATCAATTAGCCCATCTATCGATCAATCAATGAATTGATTAATCAATCAAACAATCAAATCAATCTACCGATCAATCACTCATATTGCTTCCCCAATTGTTCCACTGACATTTCTGATAGAAGTGTCACAATCTTTTTTTTTTAAAGAGAAAGGTCGGTACTTACAAACTATTTTTGGTCCAGCACTTGCACTGCGTAATGTTTGCACACATTCTTTCTCTTTTCAGAAGTTTTGAGAGTGACCTGCACAATTTACTGACACATTTTTTCACAAGCTTGACTACAAATTCAGAAATCTCACAGACAAAACCACTCAGCCAGAGCCATTTCCCTCTCTGACCTTGACTCTGGTGCTAGACACTCGTCCTAAGGCCAGCATGGCATCACTATGGGTGGGTTAAATGGTGTGTGACCACCTGTTTCACAATCACACCTTCACAAGAACTCCAACTATCCCCCCTTATATCACGCCCACCCCCACCCCTCCACCCTCAGCCTCAAAAACAATCTATTCACTGACCTCCAGGCTCACACCCACAGACACACAGACACACAGACACACACACACACACACCCACACACCCACACACACGCACACTCACACACACACATGCACGAACACGTATGTGCACGTGCACGCGCATACGCGCATATGCACACGCACACACACACACACACACACACACACACACACACACACACACACACACACACACACACACACACACACACACACACACACACACACACACACACACACACACACACACACCATATCTGACTAAATTGGTTGAGCTGGTTGGTTCTACAATACACCTGCATACACACACACACAAACACATAGATACACACACATAGATACACAGGGTGCGATTTGTCAGAAAACCAGAAGGGGGGATGTGTTTCAGATTTTAAGCAATATCAATGGAATTACATTAAACAGTGAATAAAATCATGTAGAAAAAGTGGCGATATCAAACCAGAAGGGGGGACAATCGCCCCCATCCCCCCCTACAAATCGCACCCTGTAGATACACACACATACACACACATGCATACTACCCGCACGCATGCGCTAATATTTGCACACACACACTCTCACATGCACACACACCCCTTGCAGCGTTTGAGGAAGCGATGTCCCAGCTGTGAGCCTCATGCATAATAATGACAACTCTCCCTCCACCACAAGAAAACAAATATTCAAAGTTCACTCTGTGTTTGTAATCTTTCAAAAATGTGTGCAATTCTGTGAGTTACCGTACTCCTCTAACTGTCTATTGTTGTGTGCAACAACAAAAAAAACACGATGTCTGTTTGCACACACAATCAAAATCCCAGACCTCAAAGGGAGGTGAATAATTTTTTTCTACTACTACCTCATTTAAATATCAAACACCTATCCAAAAATGTAGCCCATGTACAAATGTGTCTAAAAATAGACAACAAAAACAGTCAGACAACAAGCCTCTTCTGTCATCTGTAGCTCAGGCTTACAAACCCAAACACAGTACTAGGCCAACAGAATATTCCACTCTATCAATACGTAAATACTACTGCATAAAAACACATTACCAGCTATACAGATACAATACAGAAGTATCTCATACATTTAATAAAAGGCAGTCATCATTAATCACCTGAAACTCATACTCACACACACCCAAATCCTATAGGCCTATTGCATATTATACACAAGCAATACACTATTATTGCCACTGCATAAAAACACATTGTACAAAGCAATACAGACATGATACAGAAGCATCTCAAATACATAGTGACCCTATTTATTTATTTATTTATCTATTTGTCTATTTCATGGCTTGCCCTACCTGGAGCATTTGCTTTGTCTCTTTGTGAATGTGTTGTTTTGTTATTCTCCTTGTCTATTGTCTTGTGTGTCACTGTCGCTGTACTGTGTGGTGCTGTTTTAAGCTTCTACTTTTTACCTGCAAACAAATCTACCTACGGGTATGAAGAAAGTTACCTTACCCATCATCTGAACCTCACACTTGCAAACCCAAATACAGCACTACTGCATATTATTATACACAAGCGACACCAATCCTACTGCATAAAACATAACACCAGCAATAAAGACACTAGACAGAAGCATCTCAATATTACACGTACAGTGCATTTACTGAATGACATACTTGGCCAGTAATGTACATGCTTCTCTTTATGCCTATAATCATGTCCCCAGTTAAGGGGGGCGAGAAAGGGAGAAAGGGAGAGGAGGAGGATCTCTATGCATACGAATGTGAATTGAAATGGCTGCTCATTGTAGCATCGGCGTCGGTCGGTTGGCTCCCACTCATGCCCTCCCTGAGTGGCTGTTGAGGGGAGAACCTGTAATGAAGACTACGCAAGTGGCAGGAGGTGGTGGGCTGAGGGCGTGTGTGTGTGTGTGTGTGTGTGTGTGTGTGTGTGTGTGTGTGTGTGTGTGTGTGTGTGTGTGTGTGTGTGTGTGTGTGTGTGTGTGTGCGTGTGTGTGTGTGTGTATGTGCGTGTGTGTGTGTATGTGTGTGTGTGTGTGCGTGTGTGGGCTGTGTATGTATGTGTGTGTGTGTGTGTGTGTGTGTGTGTGTGTGTGTGTGTGTGTGTGTGTGTGTGTGTGTGTATGTGCAGGGAAGCAGACATGGGGGGGGACAAAGGGGTCAGTTGTCTTGGGCCCAGGGAGAGAGGGGGGGGGAGGGGGAATTGGGTCCTCATTACAGTAATCGGGGGCCCTTTCAAATGACTTTGTGCCGGGCCTGACAAAAGCTGTCAGCGGCCCTGTGTGTGTGTGTGTGTGTGTGTGTGTGTGTGTGTGTGTGTGTGTGTGTGTGTGTGTGTGTGTGTGCGCGCGCGTGTGAGTGTGTGTGTGTGTGTGTGTGTGTGTGTGTGTGTGTGTGTGTGTGTGTGTGTGTATGTGTGTGTGTGTGTGTGTGCGCGTGTGAGTGTGTGCGTGAGTGTGTGTCTGTCGTGGTGAGGTGAGGATCGTGGCCTGGATCGCTCCCTTGCTAGCTGACTCAGTCCCTACCTCCTCCTCCCTCCTCCTGGCTGCTCCCCTCTGAAGGGGCCGGGCTGATCCACAGGCCACTTCACCTGATCCACCCCGCCCATCTCCACCACCTCACCTCAACACCTCTAGGCTTGGGTACACACACACACTCTCTCTCTCTCTCTCTCTCTCTCTCTCTCTCTCTCTCTCTCTCTCTCTCTCTCTCTCTCTCTCTCTCTCTCTCTCTCTCTCTCTCTCTCTCTTTCTTCCTCTCTCTCTCTCACACACACACACACACACACATGTGCGCGCACTCATGCACGCACGCACTCACAGACAAACACACACACACACACACACACACACACACACACACACACACACACACACACACACACACACACACACACACACACACACACACACACACACACACATAAACACACTTTCACCACCCCACCCCCCACCCTCTGCCATGGGGGCTAGATAATGGCTGTCCACTCCAAACACATTATATGCTATATGAGGCGGCCCCCCCTTCCAGCAGGCTGGAGTACACTCCACTATCCCTCGCCAAGTGCCGTAAAATTAGGCATTCAGCCACTACAATGTGGGGACAGGCAGGGAAGCCGACAGGGGTGGGGACAAAGGGGTCAGTTGTCCGGGGCCCAGGGAGAGGGGGGGAGCAGAATTGGGTCCTCATGACATTGTATGTATTGGGAGGGGGCCCTTTCAGATGACTTTGTCCTGGACCCAGCCTAAGCTGGCGGCGGCCCTGTGGACAGGCAATGCCGGGCTAAAGGGGTGTCACTCCACCTGGCTGGCACTGGCACACACACACACACACACACACACACACACACACACACACACACACACACACACACACACACACACACACACACACACACACACACAATCTCCTCATTTGTCTAGCGCACAGTGCATGCAAATTATGCCTCTTGCCTCGTTCTAACCTCACTCTCCCACCTCCACCACCCTCCACCCTCCAGACTCCAGCAGCTCCCCCACCCCACCCCACCACCCAACATTTTCAAATTGGGATGAAAAGAGCTGCTCTTCTCTCCCGCTTCCTCTCTGCCACTGGAGCTGAACACCAACATGAATTATTTGCCTGTTACAAAACCATTGCAGGGAGCACAGGGAAGACAAAGAGAAATGGTGAAAGTAAAAAAGAGACAGAGAGAGAGAGGAGAGAGGGAGAGAGAAAGAGGTACAGAGAGAAAGGAAAGAGAGGAGAAGAAGAAGGAGGAGAGTGTGTTGTGTAACTCTTGCAATACTGAATAGGTGCAGACAGGTAGGCAGTAAAATCTTTGAGCTGTACATCATGGGTAGACTAAAACTTACTGTTCCCTTGTCATCATATTTCATCTGAGACTATGCAAGAGAGGGGAGGGCTATGCTCTTTCACGGTGTCGGCTGAAACAAGGGGGGAAACGTCAAGGTGATAGAGGGAGCACATAGTAACGAGCCCAGTGCTGGTGCTGGATGACTGGATGGCTTTTCCAGTATGATCCTTACTACAGTGGCTCAAGAGCCTCTTTAAAATACCACTTTATCGTTTTGCCGTACATAAATTAACAATCAATTGAGACTAACTGGTGTGAAGTGTGAATTGAGAGTGGGTGGAGTGGGTGAATCACACCACGCAGACCTTATGGGTGCCATTAGGGCCCTTTGTATGGTTCTAGGTACCATATATGAGGATGTACTTTATCGACGATGACTGAAGAGCCACCATTCACATGCTATTTAAGACAAAGCAGAGGCATAAGCAATTTAACAAAGCCGATCGAACAAACATGTTTGCCATGGCTATTGGTAAAAGATGATGCCTTTGTACACATAGAAAGGAATTTTTACAGTGCAAAACACCACTTTATCTATTGGCATGTACATGTATAACAATCAATACAGCCTAAGTGATGTGAAGTGGGCATTTCTGTGAGAGGTTTTGTGTGAAAGATATCCAGCACAGTATACCGTAGTACCATATATTGTATGAGGATGTATCCACTGGAAAAAAAATGGAAATCTCTTTTCTGCTTGGGTAATAAGGTAGGGACGAACATTGTATGCCTTGCTGAGGAAAATCTCAAAAATTTCAATCAAGGTCTGATGTCAAAGTGCTTAATAATGGTAACCATGACGACAATGGTAGCGAAATTATCAGTCAAATGAAATGACTTGTTCATTCTCTACCCTCTCTTAGGAGTCCCTATTAAGTGCCAAATCATCAACCATCTACGTATTTCGGTAGCTTATGGGGGAAAAAAAAAACGATTTGACAATATATGACAATATAACAATGAGAATGTTAAAAGGCAAAAGGGAAAGCCACCAGGGTGACCATTTCCAGGGAAATAATAATAATGACTCCAAGATGACCACAGTTCTCCGCCTACGCTCCGCTATTATTTCCATTGAACTGGCAGTCTCTGTGGCCGCTCTATGCATATCCCTTACATAAATATCGGATGCAATCATGGCTACCTCTGCACTCAAAACCCATTCATCGCACGCTATTCATTGGCTATTGATCCTGGCTGCATGTCGCATGACAAAGGGCAGATTAAAACGGGGGGCCCTGCAGCCAAGGCTGATACTGTACATCTGGTAGGTGTCATCGAACAGTGTGTTGTCGTGTGGCATTGCGATGCCGAATGTTTACTGCATGCGCGGTACAATTCCAGTGCATAGCGTTTGCAATTCAGCCGATACAGCTCAGCTTTGGCCACACTCCTGACGTCTTTGCTTCCCTCTCTTTCTCTCTCTCTCTCTCTCTCTCTCTCTCTCTCTCTCTCTCTCTCTCTCTCTCTCTCTCTCTGTGGATGAGAATGTTCAGTACCAGCAAAGGGTTTTTTTCTTTAGCAAATATTGTCCGTATTGACTGTGCATTCACACCTGCAATTAAGACCTGTGAAACTCATCAAAAGAAAATGAATGAAGGACTAAACAATCGCCTCACGTTCACTTTCTTCAATCTTTTCAAGATCACCGCTGACCGCCCCCCCACCTCTCTCAGAAAGCATGGTGGCACAAAACTACCTGCTATCGACTTGACTATCCCTCCGATACCAGATGAATGGCTAATGATTCATGGTCTTGAAAATGAATACATCAACAGTGCAATTGCAGTAGAAAGGAATACGTAGAAAGAAACTGGTAGGGGAGGTGAAGTGAACAATCTCTCTGACTTGCTGTGTCGGCCTGTCGGGTGGCCGACCCTCGTTCTCAAGTCTCCCGGCCCAGCCAGACCGCTGTGACCAAAAGCATCACAGCCCAGGCTGCCTTCAAAGGCCTCTGCTAAGCCTTCAATGCTCCAGGAGTCCTAATTATCAGGAAACAATTAGAGGGAAATCACCACAGTGTGCTGCTGATGCAAAAAAGCGTCTCTTTCTCTGGGCTGTGTCGACAGCAGGAGAACCAGCTGAGGTCAGAGGAAATGACAAAGGAAACTAATTAAAAACTTGGGTTATTTTCATTTCAATCATCGTTCTTTGTTTGCTTGTGCTCTCTTTTTCTTGCTCTCTCTGTCTTTCTCTCTCTCTCTCTCTCTCTCTTGCTCTATCAGCGAGAAGTGAGGTGTTAAAATGTAGCTCAGCCAGTGTGAGCCTTTTTAATGTAATCAACTACAGGCGTATCATTGGGGGGTTTGGTTCACAGACTTCCTGCTAGCATATTTTTTTAGGCAGTTTGCCAGAAAAATATATATTAAAAAAAGGGAACATTTCACCAACATTTCCATGTCAGACATTTTTATGTTCAGATCAAAAATGTTACAATGGACTTAATCACTCAACAGCACAAATATCACACACAGTACAACCTTCCTGAATCTTGCTTACGTGGGCAGCCGTGGCCTAGTGGTTAGAGAGTTATTCTTTCAATCTAGGGGTTGCCGGTTCGAATGCCCCCTGACCCCTCCCTACACCTTTATCCATGGCTGAAGTGCCCTTGAGCAAGGCACCTAACCCCACATTGCTGCAGGGACTGTAACCAATACCCTGAAAAATAATAGTTGTAAGTCGCTTTGAACAAATGAAAGCGTCTGCTAAGTGTAATGTAATGCTTACAACTACCATGGAACCCTTTTTGATAAAGCTGAGAAAAAAGGTAATGAGCCAGAAAACGTCAACACAGTATGGTCTTAACTTAAGCTATATGATTTGATAATCTATTAGGTAATATTTCCTTCCATGTTCATGTTACATTCTGTTATTCATGGAAGAACCTGGTACAATTGTCGCCACTCATCATCATAAACTACTTTTACAGCGTGCAAGCCAGTGGGTGGGGCTAAGGCAGCAGGGCGCGTGGACCAGATGAGAGGAAGCCATGGACAGAAGAATCTCATGGCCGAAGCTTTGGAAGGCTGAACTGCTCTGTATAAAATTCCTGATCCAGTCTGTTTACGACGTCCTGCCTAGCCTGTTAAACCTCTTCCTTTGGGGCAAGGTTGAAGCTCCATCATGTATGTTGTGCCAGGATAGGGGTACACTGGAGCACATCCTCAGAAGCTGTCCTAGGGCACTTGGAAATGGCCGCTACCGCTGGAGTGAAGTGCTGAAGGCAGTTGCCGTCAGAGTCCATCCACTGTGCCATCGACCACAGCAAGCGCTTGCAACAACCGAGGCACATAATAACATTTGTGAAGGCTGGGGAAAAACCTCCTGCCTAGGAAAAGGCCCAAACAGGTCTTCTGGGAACTTAGGAAAACAGCTTAGGTTCCCTGAGAACATCTTGGAAAACAGCCAGAGACCAGACATTGTTCTGCAATCAGAGCCTTCCAAGCAGGTCATCATGTTGGAGCTGACGGTGCCCTGAGAGGAGAGGATGGAGGAAGCCAGTGGGAGGAAGAGGGAGAAATACGCCGAGCTGGTGGAGGACTGCCACAACAGGGGGTGGCGTGCAAGATGCTTGCCCATTGAAGTCAGAGGAAGGGGCTTTGCAGGGAAGTCACTCTGTAGGGCCTACAGTCTCCTTGGCATCACAGGGGCACGGAAGAGGAGAGCCATCTGCTCAGCTACAGAAGATGCTGAGAAAGCCTCACGTTGGCTGTGGATTCAAAGGGACAAGTCGTGGATGAGCACATCTTGGACACAGACCGGGAACGAATCACTCTCAGTCGGGTCGCCTGGATGAGGGGTCTGAAGTTGAAAGACCTGAATCCCCCTGTGACCCCAGGTACTATCACTGATGATGTGTCCAATATTCTGCATCACATGATGTATCAAACAACCTTACACACTTTGTTAAGTGCACTTTAAGCATCAAAACATTGGATGACTTGACCTTCCTTAAGTGTGTATTTTCCAGCCTTATGGATCACCCTTACCTCTATTTCAGTTCAAGGAGCCTGGTTACTTTCTACGTGGGCTTGCTTTCAACCAGGCTGGAAACCAAGAGTGAGACAAACGCAAGCTCCCTAAGAGAACTCTACGATAGAGTATTGAGCGGATAACAGTATTGAGTGGATGTCCAACAGCATTGTGCTAGCCAGGCTACCACTTGGTAGAAAATCCCTTTGGTGTAGCTTAAGCCATACATTAAATCCTACAGTTGCGCTTCCTCCACAATATAGCTACAGATATTTGAATATGAAAAGATGGTTCAATAGAATAGCAAGCTCTATGTAGGCTCTGGGAAATAATAAAGTGAAAGAGGCATACAAGTATCTCAGTATAAACACATGAAAGTAAAAGTGTTGGTTCTTCTCATTCTAGAATGTTCCATTCCATTACCTCTGTACGATTCCAGACAGAAAGACCCTGATAGTGAGGCTCATGGATTCCTATTGAGACCCTGGCCCTGGCCAAACTCCTTTCATATATCACAATATCGTACTATAGTAAATAAAACTTAAAATACCGAAGTCATCAAGCTCACCAGGCTGAGCAAAAAAATCTGAATGGTATTCGTATACTGTTTGTATAGAGAAGGTCGGAGCAGCTGTCAATGTGACAAATTGTCTGGTGCAGTACTCTGCATTTACAGAGGCATGCCTTTATCCAAAGAGACTGAAAGAGAGACCTCCGATGACTGTACACAAATATGGGAGCAATGCTACATGCCACAATAGGGCCGCCACCACCGATCCCCAGGCAGATTCCATCCCACAAGAAATATCAAACACCATTTTACTAGTGACACTAGTTGACCTGATAAAATCACTAGACAGCGTCCTCGTGAAGATATGGGTAGATTATAAGATCAGAAGGGCTGAGGGGTCCTATACCCCTCAGTGACCATCACTTTTGATGTGAGTATGTCCTCTGACTATCCGAGAACCAGCCTGGCTCTTTGGTATCACGATCAGAGCCCCAGTTTAGAGTACCAAAAGGCCCGCCAGGGTAGTTGTACTTCCCTTTGCTAGTGCAAAAATATCAGAAAAATGGAGCCTGATACACAGTATATTAGCTATTACCAGAATGGCAATGATCAAGTCATAAGGTATTACTAAAGGCCCTGTGCACTGTCGCTACTACGAGTAGTACTACATTAGTTAGTTTTTTTTCAGTGACTATTACAACGTTCCACTGGTGAAATGGTGTGCGTCAAGGGGCTACAATACACACCATGATTCAGACTTAGATTGCCCATTCACGATAAAAGCTGATTCACAGGGTAATCCACAACCAACGATGTTAAAATTCGTTAATTAATCATTAGGACGCAAAATCCTTTTACGCTGTTCAGGAAAAAAGTGAACAAGAAGGGCAAAGACATTCCAAGTTGCAACCAGATAGCTAAATCTTAGTAGTTGCTCATTAGAAGGAATTAATTCTAGCTGCAGCTGACATTTACGGCGAGATTTTTTGGAGAGGCTATGATGCGGAGGAGGAAGGGGGGAGTAGCAAATGTATGAGGCTCATGTACTGAATTAGAATCAGCCTTTGTTGACAGCAGCCGTATTTTAAATGGAGCCGCATAAATAAATACATGTCTTGGGCTTTATTTTGCACTGCTGTGCAATTACAACCAAAACGCCCGAAGAGGAATATCATGCACCATTCAGGCTTAAAGCATTAGGCCTCTTGATAGGGCTGCGGCAGTGTACCCCCTTATTTTCCATCGCAACAACCCCAACTTGAGGTAAAGTACATTAAGCACAAGCACGGTATAAATGACTGCCTATGCAAAGGAATCCATCGCTGAGGCAGGCACTCCAAGTTCAAGAAACATTTTCCAAAAAAAAAAAAAACGCCAACAAGAAAACATTGCGGCGAAAAAAGTAGTGAAGTAAGGATC
>NC_085863.1:48911307-48953807 GCF_034702125.1 Engraulis encrasicolus
TAAACTGGCAGTAGCCCCATAATGCACCTCCAGTACCTCCAGTGGCACACTGTAATAGTCATTGAAAACTAAAATACTATTGAAAAATGAAAAAAGGTCGCACCATGCATAGGTTTCTTTATTAATTTTTTATTACTTGTGTAATAAAGAAACCTATGCATGGTGCGACCTTTTTTCATTTTTCAGTTTTACAACATTTTGGTCAGCACCCTTAAAAGGAAGAAAAAAACTGTTGGGTGACGCCTGCTCCAACCCTTATAAACTAAAATACTATTACATAACACAGGGCCTTTAGTAATGCACTACAACTTGGTCATTGCCATTCTGGTTAACAGCAAATTTATAACGCCGTGACTTAGCAGATTAAGAAAACGTGTCAAGAAAACGTGTGTAAATGAAATGGCAAACAAGTTGTACATGCAGCCTAGCCTGGCTGTCTCCAGACTGTAGCACCACACTTGAGATATAGCCTGGGAACTACTCTCTTCATTTTCTCAAAGGGGAGGTCACTGGAGAGCTGGTTTCGCATCTGGTGTTGACATGGTGGACCTGTGAACAACTACAAGATTCCATTTGTTTAATAATACCGGTACGTCTTGACCTCCCTTCCCGTTCAGTGGTTTGGGATCCTAAATTCAGGTAAAGATTTCAGTCAGGGTTTCTATGCTGTCCTACAGATCAGAACGAGTGCACAAGGCAGCATGGAATTCTCAGGCTATCTGCAATCTTTTGCTTGCACACCAGACCATATCACAAGTGAGATATGGTCTGGAGGCTGCATAATGAATTTCTTGTGGGGAAGTTGTGGTTTAGCAACAGCTGTATATTGGCCGCTACAAATGTATCAATTGGTTTATACGTAGCCCATAGCCAATCGGGTCGGTTGTATTCGAACAGGTAGCTTCCATTTGTGGAGTAGCATTGTACGAGTAACCATCTTTCCACCCCTCCGAGTGGCTCCGTCGTCCATGTGTCTATCAGATCTGAACGATTGTGCAAAGCAGGATTTCCCAGGCTATATCCCAGCATTAATCAGAACCAAATATTATTATTAACTCGTAAATATCATACAATTTACAATGTACAATGCCTTTTGCAAAACAAAGTCCAAGACTTGTTTCTTTCTCCTCCAACTCTTTCTATTTCTAGCTTACTGGAACACACACAATTTCCACAGTCAAATAAGGCAGAGAGAGAAGAATCTTCCTTTTAGCAACAAGTACTTATAGGAAAAGATCGAAGATGTGCACAGTCAAATGCTTGCATAATCATCCCTCCACATCCGAAAATAAACACATGTCTGCCCCAGGGGTAACCTACTTAGTGAAGCAGTTCACAATCAAATATCCTCAAAAGTACAAGCATTTACTGTACTTCACCTCCTGCCAAAAAAAAGACAAAAAACAAAAAACTAAATTAACAAACGTTGGCCAACACAGGCCGACCCTGTAGAGGCAGAGGGGGCAGAGGGCATTAAAAAACAAAACAAACGTCCATTTCAGGGTCCAGGAGTTAAATTGGGAGGGAAAAGAAGCTCTAGCTCGAGGTGACAGAGCAGCAGCTGTGGCCCAACTCCAGAGTAATGGCCTCCCTGCTCTGATGTGCACCATCTGGCGGCACGCTGCGCTGCTAAGTCATGGCACTGGGCACATGCATAAGCAAATGAGCTACTTGTGCTTACTCTTACACCCCACATACATACACACACACACACACACACACACACACACACACACACACACACACACACACACACACACACACACACACACACACACACACACACACACACACGCAAACTCTCTCACACACGCACAGAATGTAATCAAGCATACAGTGCACACACACACACATACACACACAAACACACACACAAACCGTCCCCCACCCCCAACTGTGCAGCTGTTGCCTACTTTGTGAAACGATGAGGGAGAGGCTGGTTTCATTTTAATGAAATCTTGGACCATGCTACTGTCAGGAGGCTCCTCGCCGGCTTAAGTCAGCTTCTGTGTGAGTGGGAATGTGTGTCTTTGTGTGTGTGTGTGTGTGTGTGTGTGTGTGTGTGTGTGTGTGTGTGTGTGTGTGTGTGTGTGTGTGAGAGAGAGAGAGAGAGAGAGAGAGAGAGAGAGAGAGAGAATGTGTGTGTGTGTGTGTGTGTGTGTGTGTGTGTGTGTGTGTGTGTGTGTGTGTGTGTGTGTGTGTGTGTGTGTGTGTGTGTGTGTGTGTGTGTGTGTGTGTGTGTGTTTGTGTGTGTGTATGTGTGTGCATATGTGCGTGCATGCGTGCGTGTGTGTGTGGTGTGCTGTACAAGGCCTACTTACCCCGATAGACGGGTCTCTAAAAGACTGGCGAGGGAGCCACATGGATCTCCACAGAGTCCCAGCCCGCTTCACTCAGACCCCCACCCCCCACCACCACCACCACCACCTGCCACCACCTCCTCCTCCTCCACTCCACTCTGGAAGTGGCTCTCGCTTTTGTGTGCCGGCATTCTCCATTACTGACCTCTTACAGTGTAAGCACACTGCTCGGCCCCCACAAGTCATTTTGTCCTAACCAGCGTCAACATGCAGCAGCTCCCCAGTCCCATCCAGTGGGGGCCCCTCTTGGTCCCTTTAGCCAAGGAGATTGCACTTGTGAATTATTTAGCCGCCCCTATTTGATCAATGGTGGGAGAGTGCTGGGCACCCGCGCTACAATACCGCTGTCTGTTTTGCTTTAAATATTGATGACAAGAGAGTAGGAGAGGGGTGAAGGGCGTTTGCACTTTGCAGTAAGGCAACTCTGACAGGATTTTTTTTTCCTTCTCTTATCCTTCCCTTTTCATTTTCTCTGATGAATATTTCATCATCACGCATGTGCACGCATCTTTCGGTGGGATATTGTATTGACATTGGCTTTTTTTTTTAAAAAGGAAAAAAGGAGAGCGGATCACCTGATTAGAAGATGTGCCGGGCCTTCCGTATCGTGACTAGACTTTGGAAAATCTCAAACCTGAAATGAACAAACCGATGTAAAACATGTAAAAATGGATATGACTTAAGGCAGTGTTTCTCAACCTTTTTTTTAGGCGAGGCACCCTTTCAATTCATTAAAAATTTCAAGGCACCCCAAACCCGGCACCCCAGTTGAGAAGCACTGACTTAAGGTAAAGTTTCGATATGTACAGTAGCACGCTGAAGTTATTTCTTTTAACGGTGATAACATGAATCAACAAAAGAAATCGCATGAGAAGTGATCTGTACATGAATAGCTGCCTTTTTCGTTCAAAAACATTACCATAGATTGAGTTCAATTTCAAACATGTTTTAATGATTAACCTAACACCATCATTTTTTTTCATTCACATAACACGCGGGAAGATGTAAAATGTAAATTGCTTTGAAGAAAGTCATTTTTTTTCTCCTTTCCAACTCCTCCAGAGGCTATCAACCTCACTCAAACATGTGCAGCACCAGATATAGAACCTGTCACGGCGATAATTCTCAGTCTAGGTTTCAGTACAATAACCCACTGTCACATTTCAGCAAGACAATTTGGCATGATGTATAATGACGATGACATCGTTTCCCTTGAAGGCCTTTATAGTCATCGTTCAAAACTTTGCGAGACCATTTTTCAGTGGGGAGGGATGTTGTCACTTATTTCATAAAGGTTAATTATTTTCACACTCTAATCAGTCAGTCTCCTGGCAAATTGATATGCCGGCTCCGCGCGCACTTGTGATATTGCCATGCAGCTGAAGTATCTCTGTCTCATGTTGGAAAGTCTACTCTCAGCAAGACTTTAAGACTTAGAGACTTAAAACAAGAGAAAGACTGAATGTGAAATCAAACGTACTGCTGCTACAGCAGGCCCGCCAAAAGCGGAGACCAAATAGGTATGTGTCCCGGGCCAAGGAAAATAAGGGGGCCCAGAATTGGGTCCCCCATTACATGGTATGTATTGGATAGGGGCCCCTTACAGGGCTGTTTGTCCTGGGCCCAGAAAAAAACGGTCAGCTCCCTGTGCTGGAGTTGCCTACATAGACCTACTATACAATGCAAGACAAGATGTTCGATAGCCTCAGATACCCTGTGCTGACAGCAGCTGTGGGAAACAAGTTCAGGGCCGGCTGGGGAGATGCTTGTTGAAGCAGAACTTTCCTTTTTGCTGGGGATACCAGGTCAGTGTAAGCCCATTTTACATTTCTGGAGCAAAATCTTCCTCCCTCTTAAAGGTACAATGTGTAGGATGGTGGCCAGAGTAGGTATTGCAATTGTGTTGCACATTGAAAATATTAATATTACTAATATTAATATAAATATTTACTAAATAATAATTTAATATTCACTAGTATGACCAAAGTATACTAAGTTTTGCAGCTAAAAATGTCTATTTCTGGAAACCTTTTCATGTATGAAAAATGTAATCCTCCCAGTCATAATGAATACTTAAAATTTGATGGTGGTGGTAAGTATTTGTGAAAGGGGTAACATTTGTGAATGGGCAGCATACATTCTGGAAAGAAACTGCTAAAAATATCACACAGTGAGTGTACCTTCAAGGGCCTGCCATTACTGTTTTCTTATTCTCATTCATTCATATCATTATTTTTACAGTATGATCAACAGCAAATGTGATTCAGCTTTCTCAGTATTTATAGCTGTACAGTATAGCTTTAGTTTTAAAACACACAAGTGCGCACACACACACACACACACACACACACACACACACACACACACACACACACACACACACACACACACACACACACACACACACACACACACACACACACACACACACACACACACGCGCACACACACACACACACACCATGCCTACACACGCCTACACACCCACACCTGGACATATAGTATACAGTACCAGCATGCACCTATGCATACACATGTAATCCGTGCCCCATCCCCATCCCCATCCCCACCTATACACCCACACCCACACCCACAGATGTGCAGTGAAGCACACTGAGGATCTGAGAGCAGGGCCCGCTGACTCGGAAAAAACGCCATGTGAGAGAGCGGAGCATGGTCTAGTAGCGGGTGATGGTGGGTGGAGGACAGGAGAGTAGAGACAGAGAGAAAGACAGAGAGAGAGAGAGAGAGAGAGAGAGAGAGAGAGAGAGAGAGAAAGAAAGAGAGACCCAGAAAGTGAATTAAATCTACAGGAAACCACAATCTGCCAAAGCGATATTGATGGAGTTGCACAGTAATGAGAGAAAAACAGCTGGCCCGCATCCAGAGTGGCGTGCAATGCCCCCACCTCACCCCTCCCCCCTCCCCCACCACTGCCGCACCCACGCGTTGGGCTCCAGATGATTGGCTGGAAGCGTTCCAGGCCTGGCTTGGGCTGCATGCGGACGCCAAAGCTCAGATAATCCCAGACACGGGCCATTTCACTCTTCACCTCAATTATTGCTAAAATCAAATACCGACGGCAGATTGTTCTCCGCTATGTGAGAGTGAATGAGATTACGCCCGAGCGCAATAGGACATGAGTGATTTTCCTGCGATGCGGCACGTCGCGTGGTGCAGACATGGGGCTTTTTGTTGTGCTTCCATCCCATCCCATTTGGCGTCGTGACGGACATTGTGGCAGATGTGACGCACCAGAAACTCTTCTACTGTGCTGGAATAAGTTTAGGATGGAGTTGAGGACGGAAACTTCCATGGCACATGTTGTGCATTATGGTTCATAGTGGGCAAAATAAAATGCTCATTACATGTAATATGTTTCAGTTGCCAGCGAAAAAAAATGAAAAAGGCATACTTTTCAGATGCGGAAAAAAATACATTTCCATAAAAAAAGGTACAAATTACATTTTTTATCCTCTTGCTCAAATAGCTTCGCGAGCAGGAGGGACCTCATGAAACATTTCTGGGTGTTGTCGGCGAGCGTGCATTTTATCAGCAAAGTCGAACGAGACATAACTCATTTTATACGACTCGCTTTTGCGGCGCGCTGTAGTTAATATCAGAGCCCCTTCATATGAATCACCCTCCGAATCACTGTGTTTTATCAGCGCTGAGAACCTTCCCAGCATGCAAATGGCCCAAATGAGAGCCGAGCAGCTGTGTCAGAGAGCATTGAAGTGAACGACGACTCTATCCCCAAAAACAACCCACACACTTTGACTCAGCCAGCCCGGGCCTGGGACAGAGTCATCTGTAAGGCCCCCCTCACTCAATACAAACAAAGTAATGGGGACTCAATTCTAGGGAGGGCTCTTTCCTTGGCCCCGGACAAATGACCCCTAAACCTCCCGCTGGTTTCCCTGAACCCAGTAATTGGAACTTTAACCTCCACGGGAGAAATATAGTAGGGACATTTGAAACAGGAAGTTGATAAATTATAGGGTGGGTTGATGCAGATTTTAACACTGCTGATACCCACTGGTGATGGCAGACTGATATCTGCTTTACATGTAATGCCCCATGTGTTTCATGCACAACACTCGTGTCGGTGCAGTGGCACGCTATCTTGACATATGGCTGTGTGCTAAATACTGTAGAAATGTTTGTTAGCATTCACATATGACACGCTTATTTCCGTATGGATTTGTGTAGTTTTTAATGAAATGTAGTATTTCATTAGATGCTTCAATAAACATTTAGCCATGAGCATGTGCAGTACACAAATTAACAACATAAACTCTACAACACCAGCACATTGCGTGTGCAATATTTATTGACTTCTCTATTTCCCAGCATACTACCAGTTAAAGACAAGTTCATAGCTTTTCTTGGCGGGAACAAAGCCAAGCCACCCTCCAGCCACCAAAAGTTAAATACAGCATCACCCAAAATGACTTTCTCTGTATTCAGACCCACCTAATAAGGAAGTAAATGATTTAGAACTTCTCCCATTTGGTCTATTCCCAAAATTCCCCTTCTTGCGCATCAATAAAAGCTGAAGAAGGAGCCGCAGTGCGACTGCAAGGCAAAAGACTTGGAGAGAATATTACTCAAGTGAAGTGAAGAGTCCACACGGCTATTGTGTGCGAGATTACTCGGGAGACCTTAGAAGATATGTCCTGGAGGAGCGATCTGACTCCACTCACATGTAATGAAGCAGCCAGTTCACTAAATGCCTCAGAAATTACAATGGTAGTGGTGTGTGTGTAGTGTGTGTGTGTGTGTGGTGTTGAGGGGAGTTGGGAATTGCTATTTAAATGCAAGACTTGTCTGGTGAAAAATGAGTTTCTCACTGTACAGTTCCCCTCAGTGCTAACACAGACTAAATGTCGGTCTTTAACGTCAATGCAATATGTGCCATTGCCCACAGCATGCAATGCAAATGTGGACACTGAAGAGTCTACTGATCATTGTCTTAATGTGACTACTACTGCCCTCGAGGGCAACAACCTTTTTTCAAGCAAGTGTATCACGGGGGCAAAAGGCTATTTCTGTCTAGAGATTAATCGCCGTAGTCAAGAGCATGGGATTTAGATTAAATGTTGGATTTAGAGAACAGAAATGGAAGTGTCTTAATCTTACCGTCATTTTTATAATACTCTTTTAATAGACAGCAAAGCTCTGCAATGGTTTATCCACTCCAGCAATACAAGTCTCAATACATGCAGATGTATCCCCCAGTACATGATACATTACCATGATAAATTACCATGCACTGTACCAACTTATTTTCCAGCAAGCATGTCATCAGCCAGGAATCAATCAGAGACCATCAAAATGATTGCTGGGACTGCACTCTGTAGCTTACATGCTGTGCTAAACGACTGGGAAAATGAGCAGAATAAAATGTTCACTACACGTTACTTGTTTCCGCAACTGGGGTAAAAATCAACTTAGATGCTGGAAATATAGCAGCGCAAAAATTGCATTTTTCATAAGCTAGTCAAAAATGTGAATCCACTTTGTGGTTTACATGCCGTGTTATGTTGGGGGTGGGGGGGGGGGGGGGGGAAAGTGTGTGTTCATCACAGGCCCGTTGACAGGGGGGGACAAAAGGGTATATTGTCCTGGGCCCAGGGACATAGGGGCCCCAGAATCGGGTCCCCTTTCCATTGTGTGTATTAGGTAGGGGGCCCTTTCAGATTACTTTGTCCTGGGACCAGTGAAAGCTGTCAGCGGCCATGATTCATCATATCAGACATCATTACTAGTCTGTGCTGCGTATATTCACACTGACTGAAGAGGGCCTTATGTCATGTCAAAACATCACATCATATTAATGTGACAGGGAGGAAAAAACAAGATCTCTCATTAACAACACAGTGCAGGTTTGGTCTAGAAAGGTGCAAAACGCACTGGCGCTGACTTCTTACTTCATAGCAGGATCATATAAAAAAGTGTTATTCTTTCATCTGATACGCATAAATTTGTAAGAAGAAAACAACAACGTGTGAAAATAACACAAGGTGTCGGCAGCCCCATGAGAAAAGATGTCAGAGTTCATCCCAGACGAGATTACAGCAAATAGTCTACGCTACAATATGATGTTCGTCTAAAACAAATGTGCTTGTGTTTGCGCTGCCCTCGTTTCAAGACAATTTGCAGTGGCCTGACACTGCTAAACTAACACTCACGGCAGCAGCATGGACGCCCAGGATGTGTTCATCTGAATAGTAAATGAGGCCGTAATGTAGTTGATGCTCGCTACATAACAACGTAACAACATTTGATTAACATTTAATCAAATACACGTCAAGCTGCTTGATGAACTGGTAGCGCACACCCACCGTACCAATGTCAACACGAGGGCAACGCAAAAGCAATGTGTTAAATAAAGTGACTGACACAAATCAAAATTTATAACACACAAACAACATAAGCCCTGCCAAGAATTCCATCCATCTCTTCTCTTCACTAAAAGAAAGAGCGAATTACTTTCCGCTTACGATTGAGCAATTTGTCCTCGTAAAAGTTATACATCATTTAGCAGGAAAACAGCTGAGTAATTGAGTGATGGGTTTCAACGTTTCTGAAAGCAGCAGCTTTTTAATCTCCACCTTCTGTGGTGTCCTTTGCTGGCGCCCATCCAGTCGGTACATTGTTTACATCCACAGCGTTAAGAGTGTTGCTCTGTAATAACTGAAGGTCGTTTGAAAGGTCAAAACCCCTCCACGGCATATGGTGACACAGACTCCGGAAGCGGAGGCCATATCGGGGGCCAGGACATGGGGGTCGAGGATATGCGTGCCACTCAAGCTCATGGTGGTTTGCAGAGGGAGGGCACACTCCCTGCCACCCACGCCTTCTGTTTTTACACCCGCTCTAATGCTGCCCTGGCAGGCTCGAAACTGTGGGCACAGGGTTCTGACCCCCATAAGCTAATCCATGCACACAGTGGCTGATGAAGCACTCTCTCTCTGGTCAAGAGGGGTGAAATGATTATGACTACACAGTGCAGTAGTTCTAGGCTCTCGCTTGAATTTAAATATCGCCCCTAATCACTCCTTAACATTCACAAAACGGAGGACTGCACTGGGTGGTTTGAAGGGTACAAACAGTGCCAACTCAAAATGTTGCGTTAAGTGTGACATAGTTTGACTTCTTTTGTTAGAAATAAACGGTTGTGTCAGAAACAAAAGATTCTTTTAGCCGACAGCCTTTATCTGATGCTGAAAGTCAACGTGTCATTGATATCGCCCAAAACTGTCAAATTTCTGCTTGTAAAGCACAATCGTCTTTAGAAACATCCTGTGGAGTAGACTCAACTACTCCAGTCCTCGTCATGATAAATAATGAGGAATGTACAAAATCACCGACCAAGGGAATTATGTGCATTACTCTTTTGATTTGACTTTCGAATCCACAACAATATTGTGACTCCTATGACGGCAACAGAAAATGCTAGGGATGGCACAAACCGCACCGAAAACCGAAACCGTACAATTCACACACATACCGAACCGAACCGTGCAATCCATCGCAAACCGCAATTCATGTACTGCCCAGAAAAATATGTAAAATAGACAGGAGTATCTCATCCAGTCTCTCTGATTAAAACATTAGCGTATAAGACCAATCAGAGGATGACACAATTAAAATCACACCATTTTCACATTATAAGCCTATACAAACCATATGTAGGATATTTAGTGATAAGTCTGATTCTATTAACCAGTGCACCATTTATCATGAACTAAAAAAACCGTGACCTTGACACCGCGATATGAACCGAACCGTGAATTTTGTGAACCGTACCACCCCTAGAAAATGCCTATATATACATTCCATATATATGACTATATGGAATGTATCAAACATACGGTATGTTCATCATGCTTATGCAACAGAAAAAAACAAGTCAAGGACAACCATGACGCAAAAGAATAATTGGCCTTGCCGAATTCACTTCCTACACTCTTAAAGGGACACTGTGCAGGAAATGGTCAAAAAAGGTACTGCAACTATGCTGCTTATTGAAACTGGGCTGCCCATTACCATTGCTAATTTCATCTTTACATGAAAGTTTACTAAGTCATAAACAAATATTTTCTAGTGTAGTCTAAGTACAGTCATTTTTGCAGCTAAAAATGGCTATTTTTGGAAATTCAAAATGGCGGACCATGGAGAAGATCCCTCTTTTCAAGGTCAAGTCAAGTAGGTTTTATTGTCAATTTCTTTACATGCACTGGTCATACAAAGAATTTGAAATTACATTTCTTGCTTTCCTATACAGACATAGACTAATCTAGGTAAGGACATAGACAGTATAGACATAGACAGTACTTATACATGGACTTAAGACAGTATGGACATAGACAGTGCTCATTACGTGCGTTCCGACATAGTTTCCGACGATAGACATTTAGAAAGACACATTTTAACACAAATAAACACTGAAATTTGGGAAAGCAAGGAGCTGCTGCAGGCTACGTGCGCCGCGTCCGGAAGTAGAGCTATTGAGTTAAGTAGGAAAAGTGCAATTTTTCCAGTCATAATGAATACTTAGAATTTGATGCTGGTGGTAAGTATTCATGAAAAAGGTAACATTAGTGAATGGGCAGCATGAATTCTGGAAATAAACAACTAAAAATCTCACACAGTGTCCCTTTAACTCTGTTCTAAACAACCAAAAACGGTTATTTTGACATTGTTTGACTGGACAGAGATCCCAGGTGCTTGTTACTGTATGTGCGTGTGTGCGTGCGTTCGTGCGTGCAGGCGTGCATGCTTGTGTGTGTTTGTGTTTGTGTGTGAGTCTCTACAGTATATGTGTAACTCTGTTCTACACTACCAAAAAAGGTTATTTTGACATTGTTTGATTGGACAGAGTTCCCAGGTGCTTGTTACTGTATGTGTGTGCGTATGTGTGTGCGTGTGTGTGTGTGTGTGTGTGTGTGTGTGTGTGTGTGTGTGTGTGTGTGTGTGTGTGTGTGTATGTGTGTGTGTGTGTATGTGTGCATGCGTGAATGCGTGTGTATGCGTGTGCGCTTGTGTTTGTGCGTCTACAGTATATGTAACCAAGGTCATTGAACTCAATTCAGATCCACTCTCAAGTCCACAACTTCAAAGTATGGAACGTACTGCATGGACTCATCATTGAGAGGCAGGTTTTCTAACCATCCACGCGGACCTCTACCTGGCATCCGATGGATGCCATTCATTGTACACTACACACACTGTACGCATGTACAATGACCACTTGGCAATAACATGTTCCTTTTCATATACTCCTGCTTGCTTCCTGTCTACTTTCTCACTAATACTCACGGTAGCATAGAGCATGGCCCAGGATGTGTTCATCTGAATGGTAAATGTAATGTAGTTGATGTTTGCTACATAACAACGTAACAACATTTGATTAACATTTAATCAAATACTCGTCAAGCTGCTTGATGAACTGGTAGCGCACCCACCATACCAATGTCAACACGAGGGCAACGCAAAAGCAATGTGTTAAATAAAGTGACTGACACAAATCAAAATTTATAACACACAAACAATGTGTGAGAGTGTACGTGTGTTTGTGTTTGTGAGTGTGTGTGTGTGAGTGTGCGTGTGCATGTGCGTGTGTGTGAGTGCGTGTGCGTGTGCGTGTGTGTTTGTGCGTCTACAGTATATGTAACCAAGGTCATGAACTCAATTCAGATCCACTCTTAAGCCCACAACTTCAAAGTATGGAACGTACTGCATGGACTCATCATTGAGAGGCAGGTTTTCTAACCATCCACGCGGACCTCTACCTGGCATCCGATGGATGCCATTCATTGTACACACTGTACGCATGTACAATGATCACTTGGCAATAACATGTTCCTTTTCATATACTCCCGCTTGCTTCCTGTCTACTTTCTCCTTACAAACACATCAAAGGACCTAGGAAGAACACACTAACACTCTACAACACATCACCCAAACAAATACCACTTCGATAAAGAAAAGCGGCTAGGTGAATCAATTTCACAAATGCCTTTCGACACCATACACAGATTCCACATGGAATTGGTTTGGGCCAGGTGTGAATAAAGCTAGCAGCTCCGTAAACTCTTGGAACCGATCGTCAGCGTGATGTAGCCAGGCAACACTACAGAGAAGCAGAGATACCCATATGGCGGGGAGGCTGCACTGCATCACACTGCAAAGCACCAGAACAGGTGTGTGGCAACAACTATAAATACCACCACTCCAGAAGGCCTGCAGGTGTATGAAAAAAAGACAAAAATAAAAAATATAAGAAAAGGCATGTTTCCAGTGAGTATCAGGGAAGAGAAAGAATCAATACCAAAGTATTGATAGTGAGGTCACCCCCGTGAGGTATCGTGAGGTCACCCCCGTTTGATAAGCCTCAGTGGGAGACCCTAAACATAACAGGAAAATCTTCTTGTACTGTAGGTATGTGCAGTAGTCACAGTCAGCCCAGCTCAGCTCTAGATACCAGGTCATTTGATCGCCAATTTCTTGGGTTTCATTTAGGCAAGATATGGAGGATTACATCAGAGGAAATCACACAAAAACGTGGACGCTTGGGGTGGATGGGTACAGTATATGGGCGTGCCAGCAGCATCGCAGCCAGGGCCGCTGACAGCTTTGGCCAGGCCCGGGACAAAGTCATCTGACAGAGCCTCTCAATGTACTGTATGTACAGTAACCACATAATGGAGACACAATTCTGGGGGCCCAGTCTCCTTGGGCCTGGAACAACTGACCTATTTGTTTCCTCCCATCGGCTTCCCTGATCACGGCAAAGCCCATTCAGATGTACGGCTGGCGCAAAGCTGTTAACAAGATTCTAACGGAGGGAGGGAGGGATGGAGGGATGGAAGAGCTTAACATACTGGTGGTCTGACCCACTCCAATATTTGAATTGACATGTTAGGCAAAGCGATTTTTTGATTTTGCATGTGTTTTTTTCTTGGGACGCACAGTAGAGAAGACAGTGATGAATCTGCCGCGGGACGGGAGTGACTGCTTGTATAGGGCTTAGTGATTGTGACATTATTTTGCTCCCTGTCATATCCAAAGCAAAATTGCTCTAGACAGACAGATGCCGTGATGGGCATATGCTCTCCTCCATGGTACACAGGAAAAAAATTAATCTTCCTTTGACATCATCTCCACAACCACACCGACGGGCCATCCCAGAGCAGTATGGCGATGGAAATCTTTGTGCAGAGAAACAGCAAGTGAATACAGATGATTTGTAGCGACAGCAAACAAACACACAGCGAAAGCAGCAAATGATAGGGTGTTGAAGATACTGACGCTCTGAATCTTATCAGCGTTAGTAGATGTTGTCTTTGACAGATGTCCAGGCTATGCAGAAGAGGAGATTAGGTTCAGTTTCCTGGAATACGACAGCTGATAACAAGATGCCATGTTCCTGTTGATACAGTAATATATCCTTAAAACTCAAGGGGTTTATTTGTCTCTTACGAAGTAGATGTGAAGAGTACCAGGGCTGCTGGCAGCTTGGGCCGCCACTACTGGGACAAAGTTATCGGAATGCCCCCTCCCCACACTGTAACAGGGACCCAGTTCTGGGCTCCCACTCCCTGGGTCCAGGACAACTGACCCCTTTGTCCTAGCCTGGCTCTCATGCAGACCCTTCGTGCTTCGTGCATCTTTGTTAAACTTCGGGAGCTCACACAAGGGTCTGGAAATCTTAGACGAGCCCGAATGGAATCAGATATTTCACAGCCTGTCCTATCAGAATCGCGGGGCGGGTATACGGTATACAAGTCAGTGGTTGAAGTAGTACTGATAAAAAAAAAGCCATGTGAATTATCCAATCAGGTTTGAGCTGTTTTGAACACACCCGCGCTTTTCCAGAATCAAGCGATTGACCTTTTTCCTCCCCTGTCCACTTTCCTGTAGAGACTTAGCCAGATAGGAAACTATAAAAAGGGAAATCAGATGACAAATATAACGTAACAATAAAATGTAATATCTAGGCTTGAAAGTGTTGTATAGAAAAGGTTCAACTTGTGTTTTTTTCCGCACAAGTCATCTGGTGTGTTAGACATGACCCATAGTAGTAGGTCACTAATGAGAATAAAACACACTGACATGAATAAAGTTACAGCTAAATGGTCTGTGTGCCTGATTTGTATAGTTTTTTCTATATGCTGTAGAAAAGGTTAAAAGAAAGGCTTGGACATTTGAAAGTTCAGATCATGATGATTATTGAATAACCGGCAGGTGAGTGGGGTCATGCATTCTCATGTCAATGATCTACTATTATATAAATATAATATAAAAGGAGCATTAAACAGATTGTTTCAGTGCCTCAAGGGCTTGTCCATATACAAAATGGACAATCTTCACAGAGCCCTTGGCATGCCAAGCAAGATCTCATCATAACACAAAAGCAATGATGGACTTGCACCTCCAGGTACAGAGTTTCTCATGCATATTGGAATATGTATGAGGCAATGAAGTGTAATTAAATGCCCATCTTGCTCGTGCTGTTAATGTCAATGTTCAAAGGTGTAACATTGCAAATATTTCAGCACATATCTTCCTATTCTTAACCTGACACAATGTCTTGTGATTTCAAACGCTCACCATCAAAACCTGGTCTATTTCTTATTTTCTCCATGACACACATTGGGTGTCACTTCATTAGCTCAAGCAAACAATATCAAAACGTCCTTTTTTGTGTTCTTTTCCATAACACATTGGATGTCACTTCATTGAAAGCCTTTCAATACTGCGCTCTTGTTTGCCTTTTCTGGTTTGCGGTTCTAAAATAAGCCATTGCAGACTGCCTGGCAGCCAGTTCCCCCCGTCCGCTCCCCCGGCACTGCCTCCTCCGTCTCTCAGTGTGCCCTGACAGGAAAGTCAGGGAGCGAACTCGCTCCCGCTCTCGCTCTCACATTCGCTCTCAGCCCCGTGGGCTTCCGTGCTCCTCCATGCGGAGTGTCAAACAGGGCCGACGGAGACAGCCGTGTCGCGGAGGGGTGCGGCAGGCAGCAGAGCAACATATGCGTGTCACATCAGCGTTTTTTCACGCCGCTTCTCCCACCACACCGTGTTACTTCTCTGGACATAAAACCAGGCCACAAGTGGAGAGAAAGGAGCGGAGTATGGAATTCAGGTCCACCAGCAAAAAAATACAAAAAATCCCCATATCTATGTCTCCAGCTCTTTGAGTGTTAAATTAACACTTAGAGAGTTGAATTTAAGACTTTATAGAGCATACATGGCTTTGCAGCGTTAATTCAAGTCTCAACAAGGTAAAATTAACACATAATTGTATGGAACTATATATTCTCAGAAGAAGGTTGCATGAACACATCATTTTTGGCTGTGTGGGTGATACCTTGAACTAAAAAACACAACTTAAAAACATGTTGCAAAACCCTCCCACCAGCTATGTGCCAATAAAGTAATGTTAAAAACAGAACCAGAGCGTGGTGTTATTGTGTGCATACAGTACTGCAGCATATTACTTGTTTGTTTGTTGAGTGACTCAATCAGGCTTCTTGGGAGATGAACAGGCCTGTTGTTAGCTGCCCCATCACACCATAAACCTTAGACCTTGAAGACCAGGGCTGCTATAGGACTGCTGTACTGCTACACAGGCATGCTTACGTGTATGTAAAGGGCCGCTGGCAACGTCAGACCTGACAGGCAAAATTATTTGAAAGCGTCCCCCACCAAAACATACAATGGACCCTCTCTCTCTCTCTGGGCCCAGGACAGCTGACCCTTTTGTCCTTCCGCAGTCAGCTTCCCTGCATACATGGAACGGACAAAAAAAGGGGAGCAGCAATAATGAGAAGCTGGATGTGTCCTCCAGTGCAGAGGACAACCATTCCCAGAGCACCTTATGGAGCTGTGAAAGCAAAGCAGGCTAACACTTCAATTTGCGGCTCCTTTTTTAGTGTGTGGTGTATCTACACGTCAGGACCATGTCTGTATACTTTTTATACCTAACACTACCAGTATGAAGAAGATTAACTCCCATTTACTGTTCCTTTTTCAGTATAGTGTAGTGCAGGGGTGCTCAACTAGAAACTGAAAAGGTCCACTCGCCAAATTTCGTATGTTTCCAGGGTCCAAAAAAGTCGCTACGGACCGATGCAGAAAATAGCCTCACTCGCTGGCCGCACTGGCCTCTTGCTCACTCACTGAGTTGTCATAGTGATGATACTTTTATTTGTCATAAGACTGGCTTCGCAGAAATACACCTATAGATCGCATGGCAGCGAAATCTCATGTATAATTTATACATATTAAATACAGATGGATTTTGTCTTGGTCCGGATGACATTGCGTTTGGGTCCGCATCCGGACCTGGGTCCACCAGTTGAGCACCCCTGGTGTAGTGTATCTACACATACAAACAGTAGTGCTGACACTGACCCTAACCATAACAAAAACTTAGACTCACTGCTTCAGTCTATTTTTTAAAGCTGTGTCTATTGATCGTGACAGTCTTATACATTTTTTTGCTGCATTTGGCCTGCACGTGCAGTTAGGTGCAGAGTAAACTTTCACTCTTAAAGTACAATCCGGATGTAGACGGACAGCAACAGCAACCATAAAATATGCTTTTTACCATTCGTACCATTTTTTTCTGCACAACTGTATCAATGTGAAACATCAGCATTTTCTTGAAGAGCCTCTACTTTAGGCTTGTTGTTACCAAAAGGATAATGACCAAGTCTTACTATAATCTGTTATGTAAGCCTCTAATGCCATAGCAATGTTGTAGTTGATGATGATGTAGTTGGGTTTTTCAACAGTGAGTGGTCATAGTCACATCTGCACCAAAAGGCTATATACAGTACGTACACTGTATATCAAACCCTCACCCTGTCATCTTTACTGTCTATACTTGTCAGAGACTGTAAGTCCCAGTAAAGAAATACAGATGTGTTTTTTGTAGATATTTTGTAGATATTTTGTAGATTTTTGTAGTTAGGCATTTATTGTGACAGGACAGTTACAGAGAGACAGGAAATGAGCGGGTAGAAAGAGACAGGGAAGGTTCGGCAAATGACCAAGGCCAGAATCAAACCCGGGTCGTTGACGTAGTAACCCAGTTCCCTACCGTTAGGCTATGGCAGGGCCAAGAAATACAAACTTAATTCACCACATAAAGAGTATGCTAGGACCAAATACATTGTGTAGAAGATGTTGAATCGACTATCTAAGTGCTATATTCACACTGCATGTTTACTCTGCACTGTTTACTGGGCACAGTAGTGAATAAACCTCATGGAGGTTCAAGCGGGCGTCAGGCATTGTAGTACTTGTAGCCGTGTGTTACACATAGGAAGTGACAACAGACTAGTGTTTCAAATGAAGGCCTGACAGAGAGGGATGTGATAGCAGGGGATGGGGGTTGGCACTAAACTGACACTCTAGGGTTTTTTTTTTACCACACATTGTTAAGGCAGGGAGTGCTTTACATTTAATCGAAGCAGAAAAAAGCACATAGAAAATAGATAGGGGGTGAGAGAGAGAGACATAGAGGGGGAGAGAGAGAGAAGGAGAAAGAGTGCAGGAGAGATACATTGAGAGAACAAATTAGAGAAAGGGAGAGAGAGACAGAGAACAGAGAGAGAGAATGAGAGAGAGATAGAGAGAGAGAGAGAGAGAGAGAGAGAGAGAGAGAGAGAGAGAGAGAGAGAGAGAGAGAGAGAGAGAGAGAGAGAGAGAGAGAGAGAGAGAGAGAGAGAGAGAGAGAGAGAGAGAGCGAATGAGGGAGATAAAATGACAGCAAAGCAGAGAGAGTCTTTTTTAGTGGGTGGACTGGTCTGGATTGCTTGTCAGCCATGCTATTAAAGGCAAATATACTGCAACCCTCACAAATATATCCATCCTCTCACAGACGGAAAAAAAACAAAACAAACAAACAAAAACACTACAGTGCTGACTGGACTCCATCCCATTCCAGCACATCACAAACAAACCACACTCTACTCTACTCTACTGTACTGTACGCGAGTGCATTAAGGATATTGGAACAAAAAACAAAACAAAACAAAAAACACTACAGTATCAAAACTACGTAGTAATCCAGTAATCTTTAGGCCCCCCCGGGGAATGGATGTCCTCATCTGTCAGGCATCAGGATGACACGAGTGACACATTGCAAATATGTCAGGGAGTCAGGGAACCCGCCAGGGCTTGGGGACAAAGGGGTCAGTTGTCCCGGGCCCAGGGAGAAATTGGGCCCAGAATTGGGTTCTCATCATATTGTATGTATTGGTGGGGGGGGTCCTTTCAGATGACTTTGTCCTGGGCCACGGTCAAAGCTGTCATCAGCAGCCCTGTATGTGTGGAGTATTGCATTCCTGCAGCAGGGAAAGCCATCTGAAGTCCCCTTTCCACACCAGCAGGCAGGCAGCCTTTATGGCAATTTGCTGAGAGTTATCAGGCTAATGGGACACTCAGGCGGCCGCTGCCAGTCTGCCGGTGACAGGCTGCTTACGGATCACCGAGCAGCGCAAGTGGTGTGCAAACACACACACGCGTGCGCCGTACACACACACAGACAGACAAACAGACAGACAGACAGACAGACAGACAGACAGACAGACAGACAGACAGACAGACAGACAGACAGACAGACACACACACACACAGACAGACACAGACACACACACAGAGCTGTAAACATACACATAAATGTAAATACATAAACGTAAACACATACACACACACACACACAAACACACACACACACACACACTGCTGTAAACATTACACATTCAGACACCAACAGCTACACACAGACAGCTCCGTAAACTGCTTCTCACACCTCACCTCTGTCTGCACCTGCCGTGTTGTTGTGTTCCGTAGAGGATGTCACAACCACTTCAGATGCAGAGATTGACATTCATACACTGATTGCTCCTAAAGAGACAGGAAGGAAAGAAAAGCAGTGTTTCCCATACATTGAGGAAACTATGGCGGCCCGCCATAGTTTAAATTTGGCCGCCATAGTTTACGAAAATGTAAAAAAAAAAAAAAAAAAACTTTTTTTTTTTTTTTTTTTTTAACGATATCCGTTCCTTCGCATTTTCCTCCTGGAGTAAATACATCCTATAGACTCTGTATTGGTTAGATAAGTAGTCCCACGGTAACACAGAATGAGGGGAAAGCATGAAGTGACCGTAAGGGTATTACAGTTGATTCATGTGTGCACACGTAACAGAACATGTGCGCAACGATGCGTTATGACACGCCGATATGCGAGGATCTTCGTCCAAATCGCTAGTCGCATGCATCATCGCTAACTGCGTTTACATCGCGTGCCGCGTGTAAGGGAAATGTTAGTTGTTGACATGTATGGAATTCACTTCAATTTGTGCTGTTTCTTGCTTCAGTTGTGGACAAAACGATTGGCCAAACTCACAATAGAAAGCCTGTGCTGTGCTACTGTCCCAGAGAGCTGAAAAAAAAAAAACCTTCATAGAAGAAGTCACACTTAACAGGGGAACCAATCCAATGAGTTCTCTCATTGCTCTCTCTCTCTCTCTCTCTCTCTCTCTCTCTCTCTCTCTCTCTCTCTCTCTCTCTCTCACATAGTAGCCTACTATTTACCCATAACAAATGGTGAATTTCTGAGCCCTTTTTAATTTGTAGCCTATACCACTGAAGGCATGATAATGCTTCATCATATTTTAGAAATAGGGCCTATGTGCCTTTTTATATACCAAATGTTTATCATTTTGAAATTGTTTCAGTTGTTTATGACTTGTGTATGACTGAAATTATCTCTGCATACTATCAGTGCTGCATTGCTTTGTAAAGATAGGCTATTCAACAGACTTTAAAAACACACTGAAAAGATACGGCCATAGTAGCCTACTGAAAACATTTGGTTCATAATAATGGTGATTAATAAATGGTGGTCTTAAATTTTCATACTGACATCCTTGAATTTGACTTGGTAGATCACGGCAGACCATCAACTTCAAAAGTAGATCTTGGTTAAAAAAAGGTTGGGCACCCCTGCTATAGAGAGAACCACAAGTGCTTGAGAGACGGGGATCAAAAGCCTAGTCAAGTTGTTGTAGTTTACTTGGGTTTGGGAGCAATATAAAAAACCTTCAGAGAAGGGACAGTTGGGATGAGTTTACTAACACTCCCTAGGCTTTGTTTTACAGTTGTAATGAGTTTGGTGACAGACCTTCATTGACACAGCAGAGGAGACAACGGGCTGCATAATAGAAATTAATGTGTAATGAATGTGAATATAGACATAAATGTGTAATATGTTGTTCAGCCCTTTTAATGGGAGTAATTTGGAAAAAACTGGCCCTGTGACCAGATATGTGACCAGATATGTGTGGGGGAAAAGGCATAGCCTACCCTCTAAGACCCTTTTTGTCTATGCGTTAACAATTTCACAGTGCTCTTAAATTCTTATCTCTGCTCCTATTTTGTTTTATTATTGTTTCCCAGACCCCTGCATGAGGGACGAATGAAACTGTGTTGTAAACAGAAATTATTCACTGTACTGCATTTTTTGACAATGACAATGTACTACTATTATACAAGTCATGGGTAAAATCTTATGTAGCCTTATTTCTCAAAATATAAATGGCTGAAATATAGGCCCAGGCCTACAGTTTCTCCATGCGCCAATGTCATACTGTAGTCATTGTACTGTAGTCAAAAAGGCCCGTGTGAGAAGACCCCCCTCCCCCCGGACAAAATAAACCCCGGCTGCCCCCATAGTTTCCAAAATTTCTGTGGGAAACACTGAAAAGGAAAGACAGAAAGTGTCTCTCTCTTTCCATGCCCACTCTATCTCAATCGTTATTTCCTTCACACATTCTCCTCAGCACCTAAAAATTGCTATTTCACTCTCTCTCACTCTCTATCTATGTATCTTTATTTTCTTCACACATTCTCGTCACTCAGCACCAAAAAAAATGCTCTCTCTCCCTCTCCCTCTCATTTCACACATCCTCTTATCCACACACCAATTTGTACTCTTTTTCTTCACAAGTGCTCTTAGAAACATACACACACACGCACGCATGCGCACACACACACACGCACGTGCGCGCACGCACGCACACACACACACACACACACACACACACACACACACACACACACACACACACACACACACACACACACACACGCACAGCCTCTGTGTCCAGAACCATCGACAATTTAGTTTGAACTTTTTAAAAACCTGAGAAAGTGTGTGTGTGTGTGTGTGTGTGTGTGTGTGTGTGTGTGTGTGTGTGTGTGTGTGTGTGTGTGTGTGTGTGTGTGTGTGTGTGTGTGTGTGTGTGTGTGTGTGTGTGTGTGTGTGTGTGTACAAGTATGCAGTATACTGTATGTAACCAAGGTCATCATGATCAATTCAGATCCAGTCTCAAGCCCACAACTTCAAAGTGTGTAAGGTATGGACTGAGGTGTGTGTGTGTGTGTGTGTGTGTGTGTGTGTGTGTGTGTGTGTGTGTGTGTGTGTGTGTGTGTGTGTGTGTGTGTGTGTGTGTGTGTGTGTGTGTGTGTGTGTGTGTTCATGTTCGTGCGCGCGTGTGTTCGTGTTCGTACGCACGTGTGTGTCCGTGCGTGCGCGTGTGTATGTGTGTGTGATGTGTCTACGTACACACTAACGAGAAAGAGAGCTTGTACTTTCTGAATTATAGCCTACCTGAGAGAAAAAAGGGCACTAATTAAGTCTTATCTAACAGTCATCTGTGTGACAAAAAATGTTCTTCTGTTGTGTTTGGTCACAAAAGACCCTCTGAGCCCTCTAAGTCTCTGCAAGGTCAGACGGTAGATGAGAGGACATACAGTATGTCACAGACAAGCAGCCATTATAGCAGTGTTGCGATTTTTCACACCGATAGCTGGACAAGCTTTATTCCAAACTCTTTTGAAACAGCGACTGCAACTGAAAATGATGGAAACGAAAAAAAAAAAAAAAACCAAGTCCGACAGGCGGACAAAGATGCCGCCTTGTGGACACAGGAGGGAATTACAATTTAAGGAATGCGTTTCAGACAGACGGACCGACAGACAGACGGACGGACGGACGGTCTATAGATATGCTAGGAGGCATCTAAAAATCTCAAATGTGATTTCTTGCTGCAGGTGTGAACTACTAAAGCGTGTCATACGATCCAGGAAGATCGAAACGTTGCCCGTGTTGATTAAATAAAGTTTATTTTTGGAGTGCAACTGTGCAGTGTGCAGAGACCTACCTCCTTCCCACTGTGAAAGCATGGCCGCAAAATGCAACGCAACACCTGCCTTTGATATCTTTGTTTTACAAAGGCTAATTTGTGTTTTCACACAAGGTACGAGACAAGACACAGGGATTTTCTTTTCATTATCCTTTAAGACAGCGGGAAAGAAGAAGAAGAAAAAAACGTAACCTATCTGATGCGGCGGGCGAAAGGCGAGAGACCTGTGATTGATGATGCCCTCCGCGGTGATAAATGGGAGATGTCATTCAGGCCAAATAAAGCCATTACTAAGCCTATTACGAAAATGGCTGACCAACACGCTCCTAATGCTGCGAGTTAACTCTTGCCCGTCCTATTCTCCTCTGCCACCAGCAACCTGGCCCTGCCACCTCCACCACCGGCACACACACAGATATTGTTTGTTAGTTCCAGCAGAAAAAAAAACTGGTGTCAGGACAGAAAAGTGTTTGTGTTGTGTATTTACCACATGGCAGGGATTAAACACGTCCAATCAATCTTCAGAGAGAGAGAGAGAGAGAGAGATCATTGGGTGGATGAGGAAGAGGAATAGAGTGAGGGAGAGAGAGAGAGAGACAGAGAGAGAGAGAGAGAGAGAGAGAGAGAGAAAGGGAGACAGAGACAGAGAGACAGACAGAGAAGAGAGAAGGGGGGAAGAGAACATATTCTGTGCTCTAATAAAATGCAGTGTTATTGTTACACACCTACAAGGCAATAAATATTGCTCTGTTCAGCAGTGTTGCCAGATTGGGCTGTTTCCCGCCCAATTGGGCTGCTTAGGATGGGCGTGTGTGGGTAAAAATGGCATTTAGCAGAAAAACCTGCCCAATTTTTGCCAGAGAAATCAATAGAATTGGGCGGGATTGTGTGCTTCTAAGCGGGTTTGGAGCATTTGTTGGGCTGGAAATCATCAGCTTCATCTGGTAACTCTGCTGTTCATACCTAAAGCACACCAGAGACTAGACAGGACACTCAATATATCATTTACTATCATCCAAGACCTGCCGCATGATTTTAGAACAGATGTAAGCTATTTATTATCACTATTGGTGATACTCTTTGATTGTTCGCTTACAAAAATATATAACATTTGCAGAAATGCACTTTTCATTTGTTTACTCTTGATGTATCATCCACTCTGACCATGGTCGGAACACTAACAGGCAGGGCTCTAAATTAACACCAGCCAACCAGCCAAATGCTGGTGAAATTTCAGTTTGGCTGGTAGAAAAGACCAACTTGCTAGCCACTTTGACCCATAGTTGAGTGTGTGTTTGGTGAGCGAGATTGACATCTACCTGACATTTTGGCTGGTGATGAAAAACGTTAATTTAGGACCCTGCTAACATGTATATGTGTTCATCATCAGCAACCCTATAGAGACATGAACACTTCTGTGTGGCAAACTCACAACAGCTCTGTGCATTGTATTGTAACTTCTCAGCAAGTTTGAGTGCATAGGGAAATATTACACTGTGCTTCTTAAACAAGACAGGGTTTCAGCAAATACTATGTCCTGAACATAAGGTTTAATAAGCCTAGACTAGAGAGTAAAAAACATGGGGGGAAGCATGTATGGCCTCTGCATTTCGACCGAGGACATCACATGGCATCCTTTCCCCAAACCTACATGTACATATAAATAGGCTATATTGATGATTGACCCTGTGGCAGTTCCTTCAGATCTGAGATTTCCCTGCGTCTTCTATCACACTAACTATATCTGCACTGTGGAAGCGAATGAAAGAAAATCTGTCTTGAGCGACCAACTGTGCATTTAATTTACTTTATCCAACATCAAACCCTTTCATGTTTGAAGGTAGGCTATTTTTTGCCGCAGGGTTCATCCTACGCTCATCACAAGATAACTTAGCATAATACTGACGGCATGATTAAAACCTGAAACCTGTGTTTAAACCACGCTTGCAGCTTTCAACGCCAAGGAAAGAAGCCTACTGAGTGCAGTGCACATAACCAGAGATAGTATGCACACTGTGACTCACCACCTGACACGCTACAGTGATAGTGGCCGTTAACTTTTGGTTGAGAGGAAATTGGCCTCCTCCCCTCTCACTCACACATTCACAAACACACGCACGCGCGCACAGGACACCAACAACTGTTTCATAACTGTATGTGGGACGTTCAATTAGTTCTCCGCAACCCCAAAGCACTACACAGATGACATTCTTACCTGATGTGAAGTTGGAACCGTTACAACAGCTGGATCTTACTCCTCATGCCATGTCGCCGTGAACAAGTTTAGTCCCATTTGAAAACAACATAAAACCACTAAAGCAAAACCGCGCAATACACGTAGTATCAACCGGGTCAGATACTAAAATAACAACACTAAGCAGCGGCTGACCTACTGAAACCAAATATACGAGTCAGTAAATTGCCCACGACTTGTACCAAAATGCAAAATATCAAACGACGTGGAAGTGCATCACTCCGACGGCATGCATCTGCTGGAATGTGACACGAAGCAATTGACAGGGACTGTGGATAGTGCACGCCGCGCAAGGAACAATTACGGCGGAGAGGGACGCTAGACGAGGCAACGGGGCGCGTTGAAGACCAAACATCATGGGCGGTACCATTTGATTTCACAAAAAGTGATTTGACTCTAGAAAAAAAACCGTAAGGATTACGGGGTAGGCTACATTGCTGATTGGAAGATGTTCATCTGTTTTTGACCACAATATCTGAGCGCTAGTCATAACCAACGAATCGTCTTCAAGACATTCAGAAGAATGGGGACATTTAGGTTATCCAAATATTTGTGGGACGTTAAATTTTTTTTAGTCGAGATGATACCTCAGCACTGTACAATATTCTACTCATAGCAGTTTACTGTATCAGGCATTTAATGTATAAGCGGGACAGCAAGTGAAACATACATAGGCTACTGCCACAATTTCATGTTCAAGTGTAAACTGTAGGGCTAAGAATAAAGAATATAGATCCACTTCCACAAAAAGTTAACTTATTACAATGTCATTACTCATATCATAAATAGGCCTACGAAGAATATGATTGATTCGTACCATTGTTTCTTTTTCTTTCTCTTTGTATGTGTTAAATCCTAGTTTATCTCATTGTTCTTACTGTCATTCCATCACAGGGAGTTTTTAGTCCAACTCCAGCAAAGCCCAGGAGACTGACTGAGGGCTTCCAGATTGTAGTACCCTACCCCATTTTTCCATGAAATGGATGACATTAATTGACTTGTAAAATGAAAATGATCAGTGTAGAACAAATATCCATACATAATAATAGTAGTAATAAGTGAGTAATAGGCATAACAAGAGCTGGTGAGCACATCATCTTTTGCTGGTGAGCACATCATTGCAAAAGGAACAGAAGGCACATGCACACACATGCACACACACACACACACACACACACACACACACACACACACACACACACACACACACACACACACACACACACACACACACACACACACACACACACACACACACACACACACACCATTCTTGAATGCACTCAGGCAGACATGCATGCAAGTATGCACATAATCAATGGGTTAACTGCTTTGCACCTACTAAGCCCACTGAGTTTTAAGGCAGATAAATAATATAGTAGGCTATATGTATATAGTAGGCTATGTATGTAATGTATGTATGTACCATATGTACATTGGGGGGCAACCGCCATTCCGACATAACGCCATTCCGACATTGACGTTCATTGTCGGAATGGCGGTATCTTTTTTTCCATGAAACGTCCCGCCATTCCGAAACCCTTCCCTTGGAGCATGATTTACGCAGACTTCAGATCCACATGCGTGGAGAGCTCCGGATATGCCGCAGGTGTATGCTCACTCCCCTTAAAAGCAACTTGGTCTCGGTATGGCGTAGGAAAAAGTGAGAACGATTTACCATATTTCAGCACCACATAGGTGGACAGCTCCGGACATGCCGAAGGTGTATGCTCGCTCCCCTAAAAGCAACTTGGTCTCGGTATGGCGAAGGAAAAAGTGAGAACGATTTACCATATTTCAGCACCACATACGTGGACAGCTCCGGACATGCCAAAGGTGTATGCTCGCTCCCCCAAATGCAACGTGGTCTTGGTATGGCGGTATGATAAAGTGTCGGAATGGCGGTATATCTGAATGGCGGTGTTTGTCGGAATGGCGGTATGTCTGAATGGCGGTATGTAACCACGTACATTATGTATGACTGTGTGAGTGTGTGTGACAGAGGCCAACTAGCAAAGTGTGGCATGAAACGTTGGTAAACCTCTCTCCCGAAGCCTCATACAGTCTGGGTAGTGCTGAGCTATCGGACTGGTACTTTAGCTCAGCTGTATCATGCTGTGCCTCCCATGCCCAAACCGATGCATTGACTAGGAGGTGGTGAGTTCGAGACCCAAGGGGCGGACTGTGCGAGAACACCTCAGTTACATGTGTGTGAATGCATGGGTGTGTGTGTGTGTGTGTGTGTGTGTGTGTGTGTGTGTGTGTGTGTGTGTGTGTGTGTGTGTGTGTGTGTGTGTGTGTGTGTGCGTGCGTGCGTGCACGTGAGTGTGCAGGCATACGTGCGTGCATGCGTGTGTGTCTGTACGGTATGCGTGTGTACTCAAGATGAGCACTGCCAGAAGCTCAGTACACTGTGTGTGCCAAAGCACAAAGAACAGCAACAAAAGCACAGGGTGCGCTAATTGGGCCTACTTTACAGTATAACTTCAAGCCAGCGGCAGTAGGCTACTATAGATAGCACAAGGACAACTCAGGCAGTGGTGGTGTGGTGTGGAGCACGGCCCAGCCCAGCCCAGCCCAGACCGGCACCGCCAGCGAGCGAGCAGACACTTAACAATATCCCAAGTAAGCGTTTGCACTGGCAACCGGTGCTCGTTCCATTTCTTGCCAACTGGGAAACAAATGTATGCCATTTCCCTTCGGAGTCCAGCTCCGCTCTGCTTCGCTCATGAATCCCATAGCCTTTTTTATTATTACAAAAAGTACCACCAGCAGCCTATATTGCTCTGCGGCGAGCAACACAGCGAATTACTGTACCGTACAGTACGCTCGCTTGCTTGTTTTATTTAAAAGGAGGCAACAAATCATGAGCGAACCTATATCTTAACCATACTATGCTACAGATGTTTTAAGGCTTTATGAATAATACATATGCGGTCCATTAGCTTTGTGTCCAGAAGGCAACTTCGCATCAGAGAGCCTGCACTACAACTACTACTGCTACTGCTACTTTAAGCTACTTTAAGGGGCGCTCCCATGGCGCATGTGTGAATAGAGGCTGCCGCAGCCACCATAGATGTGCTCATGCTCGCCGACAAGGGTGGACAAAGGGGTACGTTGTCCGGGGGCCAGGGAGATAGGCGGGCCTAGAATTGGGTTCTCATTACATTGTGTATATTGGGTTGGGGACCCTTTCTGATCGCTTTGTCCTGGGCCCAGCCAAAGCTGTCTGCGGCCCTGGATGTGCTACTGCTGCCGCTACTGCTGCTGCTACTAGTGGTGCTGACAACAAATTATTGCCAGCCTATTAGTTGGCCCAGACCCTTACGGCCAATTGGCAACACAGAGAGGGGCTTGCAGACACCCCACCCTCTAATTAAAACTGTGACAATGAAAAGATCAAGCGGCAGTGTTTGTTTTTCTTCTCAATTATGTGCACAAAGCCACAGGGGTGGCATGGCGTTAGCTTTTTTTTTGTCTGTAATGTTTTTCATCGCTTTGCACTTTGGTGTGGAGCGTAGGGGTGAGGTAGGTGGTGGGGGTGCGGGGGGTTGGAAGTGCGGCCTTGTCTGTCATGTGTTTTTCTGTCTTGTGTTCAGAGAGAGAGAAAGAGAGAGAGACAGAAATAGAGAGAGAGAAAAAGAAAGAGAGAGAGCGAGAGAGAAAGAAAGAGAGAGAGAGAGTCAGCCTGCTCCGTTTGTTCACTATTTTTTCCCAATGCTTCTACTGTGCGCAAGGGACAAAGCAAGAGTCGGTCGACCAGTGAGGCACATCCTAATGGCGGCGAACGGTGTCCCCAGATGATCATCATCACATCATCACATCATCACGCGGCAAGATTGGCCTCTGATGTGCAACGACCCACAGCACAGCCATGCAGATAAGAGGAGGAGGAGTGAGAGGGGTGGGAGTGGAGGAGGAGGAATGGACGCACAGAAGCAGACAGGAGGGGGACAAAAGGGGACAGTTGCCCTGGGTGCAGGGAGAGAGGGGGCCCAGAATGGGGTTCTCATGACATTGGGTGGGGAGGCCCTTTCAGATGACTTTGTCTTGGGACCGGCCAACACAGGCAGCGGCCCTGATGGACGGCAGGGGCTAAGATAAACAGAAAGGGTCCAGAGAGGCGAGATATGAGGGATGGATACATACACGCTTTGGATAGATGGATAGATATTTCTCCCAGGAGGATGAGAGCACATCAAAGGGGGGCCGTGCCGTTTTGATCTTTTCCACCCCACCTTTATCTTTCGAGTCGGCGTCTCCCCTTGAGCACACAAGATTGCGAGCCCATCGAGAGGACAAGTTTCTCGGACAAAAAAAAGAAAGTTTTTTTCGGGATTAACAGGCCCCGCTAACACCCCCCAACACCACCCTTAACATCAACACCCCCATCGTCACCACCCTCACTCTCACCCGTCATACGCTACCCCGCACTCTCAATTGCATGCTGTCCATTGACACACCCCTACTTCTGCCAAGCAGTCACGCTTCTGCCTTTGAATTAGATGAAGAGATGGCTCTGCATCTCAAAGACTTTGGGTCGGTTTTGAAACAGGAGGGAGCTCGATATGACCTTGAGCGATGTTCTAATTCTGTCCGACTTCGACTCGCGTCAGCTGAAGGCTGATCAATAGTGGTTCAAATAAACATATCGAGGCGTCCAATACATCAGGTTTGACACCATTCAGTGATAAATGAGAAATCCATGGCTGAGCCTGCGCCAAAGGGCTTGGGTGGTTTTCCGGCTATTTATCTGTAGAAAGGGTAGTGAAGTGGAATTTGTTGGATTCAACATCACATCATCAAGACGCACATGCGAAGTGACGCAATGTAGGCTGTTCAGGTGTTTGAAGTGGAAATAGGAATGTTTTGTTTCGCGTTCTTCTGCTGCTCAATTTGACACAAAGGTTTGTAGATTGGTGGATTTCTCTGATGACATCACGGGCAATGGAACTGATGTGAATGTGCTTGTGAATGTGAGAGTCAGTTTCTCTTCTTGCCTGAAGTAGAAGACATCAGTCAAGACAGAGAATACAATCATCACAAATGTTTTCCAGAGCAGTAAACTGTCCATCATAGAGACCCGCAGTGCAGAGGCTGGAGGTCAGGCACACCCCTCATGCCCTCCTTCTCTCTCCCTCCTCCTTTTCTGTTCTCTCCCTCCCTTCCCTCTCTTGTTCTCTTGTCTCTGTCCTGCTATGCCTCTTCTCATTCCCTCTCTTCTTCTTCCTCCTCTTCTTCTTCTTCTTCTTCTTCTTCTTCTTCTTCTTCTTCTTCTTCTTCTTCTTCTTCTTCTTCTTCTTCTTCTTCTTCTTCTTCTTCTTCTTCTTCTTCTCTCTCTCTCTCTCTCTCTCTCTCTCTCTCTCTCTCTCTCTCTCTCTCTCTCTCTCTCTCTCTCTCTCTCTCTCTCTCTCTCTCTCTTCTCTGCTCTGTCCCTCTTCCTCATCCTCATCCATCCACTGATTCCTCCCTGGGCTATCTGGCAAACAGAGCGTGAGAGGAGCAAGTGAGACTGGGGCAGACAGACAGACAGACAGTCAATCAAACAGGCACAGACAGACAGACAGCAGTGCAAAACAACACATGATGTGTTGACATCTGTGTTTACAAAAAGTGCACGGCTCCCAACTTCTGCTTTTGCAAGGAGGGCAAAAGCCTGACACTGCATTTTGCCCAAAGAAAGCGCTAACTACAGTTCACTTAATCTCCTCAAAACTAGCCGGGCTCACTGTTCCTCTGGCTAAGCAAACAAAATTAGCAAATAATCAAGAGGACAGGTATAATGATGATATAATCGTGGTGATATGTTGGTGATACTCTGTGTGTCCCCCTGGAATTTCCATGCTGGCTTGTGCACTCGTTCTGATCTGTAGGACAGCATGGAAACCTGACTGAAATCTTCACCTGAGTTTGGAATTCCAACCACAGAATGGGGAGGGAGGGCAAGACGTATTATTAAACAAATGGAAGCTTACAGTTGGTTCACAGATCCACTATGTTGATACCAGGTACGAAACCACCTTTCCATCAAGCGTTATAATACATTAGATTGACCTCCCCTATAACAAAATAAATAGATGGCATATGTGGAATATATCTCACTTGTTGTGATACGGCGTGGCAGTAGCCAAGCTAGTGCCCCCCTTAATCCTGACATCAGATCTGTGCCCCTACCTACTACACCACCCTTCCCCTCACCACCACGTCCCACCACACCACCGCACACGCCACCTGAAATGATTTGTTTCCTGTCCAGACGGCTTTGATTAAAACAAACATGGCTGTCTGTGGGAGTCGGCCCATATGTCAGTCAGCTTGAGGGATGCCCTGCTGCCCTGCTATGCGCTGTGCAGTATGTCTTGTGTACATACAGGTGGCCATCAGATGTCACGGCGCTGGCTGTGCCAGACCAATAGCTCCTAATTAGTGTTCAGAGCAGTTGCCCAGCACTGCCGCCCGCCTGCTCCCTTCGAAAAGAGACAGCCATACCAGGCAGACACTGTGTTTTAGGATGGCATAAACTGGTCAAATATGTTTTTTATTCCGTGCATTCAGTTGTTTTTACAACTGAGGGACAATAAATACCCACACCGCATGTCGATTGTTTTTTATTTCCTCTGGGGAAAGAACCGGACAGACCCATGTTATGATGACCGAAAAGTGGAAAAATGTGCCTTACACACTTTTATTCCACACATTCATTTTTAAATTGAGAGTGAAACACAAAATGCCTGCCAACTGCTTGTATATCCTCTGGGCGACAAGGCATTTTGTTACTGATTTGCAAAAGAAATGGATATGGGTTCAACTTCTATGTGGATGTCACAATTCTCTTTGCAGAAGACAGATGCTATGGTAGCCAAAGGTGGTCAAATATGGTTCCAACACTATTCCACAAATTCACTTTTGAAATGAGGCACAGAAAATACCTGTATGCCAATTGTTTTTATTTCCTCTGGGAGGAAAGGCATATTTTGTTACAGATTTGAAAAAAAGAAATGGATATCGCATCAGGTTCTATGTGGATTTCACAAATCTCCTGGCATCCATTTCTCCTGGCATCCATTGCTCCTGGCATCCAGAGAAGTCCAGCGAGGGTGGATTTAGGCATGGAGGCTGTTTCTGCAGATGTACTGTACTCTGCAGACTATTGGTGATTCTACTTCAAAGTATATCAGAGATGTAACACACTGATGCTACTTAGACTCAAGTACACTGCTCCCCCCTTCCTGCATCTGTACAAAGAGGAAGTAGTTGAAGACGACACAAGCGCGTCCCTTAAATAACAGCCAGTGCCAGATGTGAGTAGTCTCTGTAATCCTCTGTATCCAAAAGTGTGGGATGGGATTAACACAGAAAACTATCGCTTCCCAAAATAGCTCAACCAACCACAACACTTTATTGTTTTGTTACGTGTGTAACTTAGGTACAGTAGTGTGAACTGCTACTACTCCTACTCCACACTTCCCCACCTGGTGTCTCATTGTGCTATGGGGTCTGATAAAGACAGAAGGATAGTTATTCTCCATTGTGTGATGATGATAAGTATATCCACTTCATTGGCATGGGTGTATGTATAAGTAATGCAAATAGTAATGTAATGTAGAACGTGTTATCTTGAATTGTGAATTTTCTAGATGGACTCACTGGCAGGATTTCATGGTATGTATGTAATGTATAGCTGCATGGCAATCATTACATGCATCTGAAGAGCTGTCAGCCCTCAGGCCCCGCACCCTCAGGGTCTAAAGAAACCTACCATCCTTCAATACACACATAGTACAAACTGAGCGAATGAGTGAAAGAGACTTGGAAACAAAGAAAGGGAAAATAATAGGAGAATGTTATCGCGTTCTGGCTTAAGCCTTCACCGTGCATACATAGAGGAGGGAGGCTGACCCACATCACACTCACCGGCTTGCATAAAGCCCTGGGACAGATGGCACGGTGCAGACAGGATCGCAGGCAGGGCTGGACTGGCCAGCTGGTATACCGGGCATTTCCCGGTGGGCCCTGCACCCTCGTGGGCCCCTATTTTTTTTCATTTCTGAAAATAGGGAACCATGAGGGTGCGGAGCCCACCGGTGAGTCAGTTCTGCGCCGCTAAGTAAGAGGGGGCCCTTTAAGCCAAAAGTGCCCGGGCCCCATTTTCACCCCCAAAGTCCAGCCCTGATCGCAGGACTGACACACTTTTACGGTGAAGGATGCACTGCAGGAGTTGTCCTGTATAATAAATACACCCATCTCATTCGTCTGGTCAGGGAAGAGCAAAAAGTAAAATTTCTGTCATACTTTTTTGTCGGGTACGTCTTTCATGCTGCCCCTGCTTTTATGATGCAAATAATAGCAGGGGGCCTTCAAAGAGACCCGGAGACATTCAAACAAGGCCATTACGCTCGGCTAGTTGTGTACAGTATGCTTGGGCATTTCTTTCAGATCAGATACTCACCTGCTCGCGTTCTTCCTGTACCGGGCGAGCGTGGGCTGCTGCATCAGTGGCGACAGTTCAAGCGTAGTGCCCCACAGGGCCGCTGACAGCTTTGGCGGTGACCCGGGATGAAAGTCATCTGAAGGGCCCCCCCGCCTCATCCAATACATACATTGAAATGAGGATGCAATTTTGGGCCCCGCCTTCTCTCCCTGGGTCTGGGTCAACTGACCCCATTGTCCTCCGCTGTCGGCTGCCCTGCTGCCTCTATGTATGCAAAGCTAACACTTTGTCCTCACTATCTGAGATGGAGGGAGGGAGGGAGGGGGGAGAGGAGGAGGGGAGGGGGTGGATGAACTGAGGTGGGCTATGAGAGAGACAGAGATAAAAAGCTCACCGTATTTTTTTTTCATCCATGCAGCTGTCCTTCAGTCTTATTTATTCTGTTGGATTTCATGCTGTTGATTTAACGACTGCATTCCTTCGCTTTTATTTCCATTTGAAGATATAGCCTATACTACCCGCCGCTTATTTTTGTCCTTTTCAATCCACCATCAAAACTCTCGGCATCAAAGCTCCTTTATTTGTCTTTTTCTGTTGCGGGTTGAGTTTGCTGGCTTTTGTTCACATAAAAGTGAATATGGGAGCATTATCATGCTTGACAGTGTGTGGAGCGGTGGGACCCAATTATAGTTGACTTTCCAAATTACGCTAACGCTAACCCAGAGAAAAAAAGCCTTCAGTTGCATGTCTGAATGAAAATGGCAAAATGTACTGTTGTCTTATATGCTTCTATCAGGTGGTCTCTGTCCTGATGTAACCTTATACCCACCATCACCACCATCATCCTCAAGGAAGCCAATAGGAGGGGTGCAAAGGGCAAAAGGGTCAGTTAGGGAGGGAAAGAGGGGGAGGGGGGCAATTTGGATTTTGATTACATTGTACGTAGTATCTATGTACAATAATGGATGGGGGGCCCTTTCAGATGACTTTTTCCTGGGCCCTGCCAAAGCTTTCAGCGTCCCTGACCACCACCACCACCACCACCATCGTCATCGTCGTTGAGGTTGTAGCCATTGTCATCAGTATTCCTCGCATAGCTTAACCTTAAGCCTCTCGGAGATAGTGGTTTTGGGTTGGCTTAAAGGGGTTTAAGATAAACAAGGTCACTAAGAAAAGAAGGGTCTGTGCACCGTGTGCTGTGTGTGTGATTGGCAGACAGCGGGGACAATGAAAAATAGAAGATGGGTGGGCTGGTAGAGAGAAAAAGGAGAGAAGGAGGGCATGTAAGAGGAGAGAGAGAGAGAGAGAGAGAGAGAGAGAGAGAGAGAGAGAGAGAGAGAGAGAGAGAGAGAGAGAGAGAGAGAGAGAGAGAGAGAGAGAGAGAGAGGAGAGAGAGAGCACTGAATAATAGATCACAAACGGAGTGTTTGAAGACTGCAGGTATAACACCCAAGAAGTGGCAACAGACCTGAGGTAAAAAAATAAAATAAAAAAATGGAAAAGCTTGCTTTGCTATTTTGATCGTTATGTAATATTCCTCAATCTCACAAATCTGATCAACATGACATGTAGCTCAAAGAAGATTTAAAGCTTCTTTAATGCAGGGATTACTTTTACAAAGGCTAATAGCCTACATGTCATATTTATTTTATCAGCCTATGGTGCAGCAGAGCCCATATGGAATATATGAAGCACAGGGCTAAAGTCAAAGAGAAATAAAGACGTGCAGATTTACTGTAGATGAACTGCTGGCAAATGTTCAAAGCTGGCATGTTTCAAAGCGAGACAGGCTTAATTGTGACCTACTGGGAAGTCTGGAACATAACAGGTGGGTAAAATCTATTGATCAAGACAGTTAGCCTGGGCCCACTCATACTACGTAACTGTGAAGCTTCACAAAATGTTGCTTCTCACATTTAGTCTGGGCACACAAACTATCGTCAACATTTTAGATTCTAGCGAGAATTTAGTTTAGCGCATTTCCAATAGCTCGATAGGCTGTGTTTAAAAGGCAATGATGCATCAGTTCAGTTAGTAGGTGAGTAATGGAATGGGTGCTCTTATCCATTTTAGCTTCAACTAGCAGCATATGGAGCCATCTCATGAATGCAAACTAAACACGCCCTTTGGATCTACCTAGGAGAAATGGGTTGACAATTCCAGTAGATCACCAAACTTTGAAGTTGCTATAACCAGGCTACAAGACGGTAACATCTACTGAGAATTTTTGACCATGTGATACATGTAAGGGTTAATGTATAATAAGCTCCAATAGAAGTCCCTGTTGTAACAATCACTGAGTGTAGTTTACATTACATTAGGTTGTGAATTACTGTGTCCCTGTCATTCTAAATGATTGACATAGCTTCTTTATTCAAACTCTTAGTTTGGACAGGCAGACAGTGTCTGAAGTGTTTCTACTGGGTTTGAGCAAACTTGAAATCAAAGGAGCTTGACTTTCACAAGGTGTGTTTCCAGTCTGTTAGTCATGGTGTGTGTGTGTGTGTGGGGGGGGGGACATTTTGTTATGAAAAATTCAGCTGAGTTTGCAAATTCTCAATGTTTGCCTTTACATTTGATGTTTGAGAGAGGCACAACTTTTGCTCTGTCTTGTTGCCAACGCCTGTCTGCTCCGTTTACATTCTGTGGGTCTTGGTAGGCAGCCTTAGATTTTGACAGCTATGCCTAGAAGATTAAAGGAATATTGGCAAAGGCTCGACATATAGGTCTTCTCCTCTGCCTCATGTTGCGAGGCTTCAGAAATGCTCAAAGTTTCAGAAGACCTTTGCAAATACGGCCTATGCTGCATTGCATATACGACCTGTGTTGCACCCACCTTTGCACTTTGGTCAGCCTCGATGTTTGAACATGATTTGAGAGCCTGAAATGCATGTGAAATAGTCAGCACTTTTGAATGATTTAAACTCTCTAAGTTTATACCACATGCTGGTTTAATCTACCAGGAATAAACTTTCTAAAACTTCAGAATTCTCCACATTCCCTATGGTGGTAGCCTCATAATAAGAACTGTTCTGCCAGTGGAATGTTAGAGGAGTTGTTGAAATTGCTACACTACCGTAGCACACAAATACAATGTGTAACACAGCCATATAACAATACAACTTGGCCATTGCCTTTATTGTAACAGCACATTTATTACAGGGAGATCTTAACAGATCAATATGTGTAAATCGAATCAGACTTCAGTAAACAGTGGGTATTTTCTTGTATTCTTACACGTCAAATATGTCAGTAGAACAAAAATGCACAAGTCTAAATTGATGCTTCCTCCTCTAGCTGAAAGGGCTTTGCTTCAGTACCATGGACAGCGACAGAATGCTGCAAAAAAGGCCTTGGGCTATCCTTAAATTCTAAGGGCCCATTTCTTTATTCATCAGATCAGCCTCTCATAGGAACTCTTAAGTATGCATGTTTCTTGCCAGTATTAGCTGTGTAAACCCTGCATATACCCACCTTCCATATCCTGCCGGCAAATCAGAACCCCCAAAAAAGCACATACACTGTAAATGTTGTGTTAATTCAACCCTTAGAGAGTCGGTCAAATAAACTAGAGTGTATTTGTTTTGAATAAACACTGATTTTTTTTTACTGTGTACACCTCAAGTGGCTGACTCAGCTGGCTCAATCAGAAATACTTCCCTCTGATATTCAGGGAGTGGATTACAGTGATTGTTAAGGATATTTTCTGATGAAAATGAGGTTTGATTGTCATTATTCCAATGCCTAAAAATCGCACTACTTCACTTGCTTCAACCTATTCATTTAAGTGCCTTTGCTCCTTACTAACTTTTGCCGCTGAATAAGCAATTGAACATGAAAAATAAAAAAAATTAAACAAAACTTTTCTGTAGGAAGGAAAAACGTCTGCTGTTGAAATGTGGAGCAGCTCTCATCTTGCAGTGCATGTACACAGGAGGGAAAGGTAAATGGGAGCGGGAGATTGCCTGTTGTTCAAAAATCAATACAACAGGATATCCGAGGAAGTTATATCCTTCCTTGGAAGCAGAAAATTAATAAGACTCAACAGAAACAATTCCTGCTATAACCTTCATCTCTCAAAACACTGAAAACCACACGACAATACACACAGCACATGAAGCAGAACCCACATACAGTACATACCAGCACAGGCATCTCGTTGTGGAGAAGGTATTTAACATGGTTAAGAACAAAAGACACAGGGCATTGAAAATAATGGCCAGGCATGCAGCGCCCTGCTAGGATGGAATAGGAAAGTCCTGGTAGGTCGCTTATGAAAAATCTCAGGATGAAAAGCTGTGGCCTTGAGATGCCTTTAGCACCCCCCTCGGGAAGACAGTCCTTTCATTATAACCTGCCACACTTTGACACTTTCATTCTGTGCTCTTCAGCCGAGGATGGCAGTATATACCACAGGAAACGCGTCCGCCCACCAAAGACACCATACCGCTCACTCGCGTCCTCAATGTAACACGATGATGGAGGGATGGATATGAGAGCTGTCAATCTTTAACTAACACCATGCCCTCTGTTCCATTCCTCTCACCTCTGGCCAATATGATGCAGAGGCAGAGTGAATCATAGTTGAAGAAACATTTAAAGGTGCTTTAATGTCTCACATTAGGTATGCATTGTTCACATCTAATACATGCATGTAGTTTTCATCACTTGCCTGATGACCAATGGTGACAGGATCTGAAGCAAGTACATGTACTACGAAAAACCCAAAACATCCCATGATCAGGACTGGACTGGCCATCTGGCATAGCGGGCATTTCCCGGTGGGCCCTGCACCCTCGTGGGCCCCCTTTTTTTTTACATTACTGAAAATAGGGGCCCACCGGTGAGTCAGTTCTCCGCAACTAATAATAATGAAGGGGGCCCCTTAAATCCAAAAGTGCCCGGGCCGGCGGGCCCTATTTATCCCCCTGTCCAGCCCTGCCCATGATCCCATGCCACATGTAAACATATAAACATGTAAACATGTAGTGGCTGCAGATTCTTATTCTTTAAGTACCAAATGGACCAAGTACCAAGTGTCTCCCTGAATATGCCTCAACACCGTGAAACAGTGTAGGGCTCTGATGAATTAACTATATTTGCTGAAACTGAACCTATAAACTCATGAACCCATAAATCTTATCATTTTGGTCTACCACTACATTCTAATGATCATTCCCTGTTGATATAATCAGCAGTACAGTAATTCAAGTACTTCAAGTTTCACAAAAAAAACACACTGACCCGAAAACGTAACAAACAAAAAAACAAAACAAACAAACTACAAAAAAGCATACTCTAATTCTAAGTCTGTGTGATGAATTAACACTGTGAAATTCACTGTGCATCACCTCACTTGTTGTCATCCCAGCCTCAGACATCACAGTGCCATTATCACTTTCTGTCGTGTCCTGGTGCTGTCTGTTCTCTGCGGTGCCATGCTGGCCACGCAGGGCGCGAACAGTTGGTGCGCGATGCCTCTGGGCTGTCTCCCTGGGTGGTTGCGTGTGGTGGTGGTGTGGCTGCCCGGTGAGCGTGACTGGGTGCATAATGTCGGACCGGGCCAGGCCGGTTGGGCTCCCGAGACATCTCTATGTGTCAGAGTTTGTGGGCTGGGGAGCCATCTGCTCTGTGCAGCCCCAAAATGAGCCCGCCCACCAGGGATGGACTGGGACAACAAAGCAGTCCGGGCATTTTCAGCCAAGACCAGTCCGCCAGGAATTAAATGAAACAATGAAGCCTGTTGACAACATTTTTAGTCATCTATTACGAGCTATTTTGACCACAACAGGTCAAAACAAATATTTATATCTGACTCTGAGAGGTCAACTGTAGCAGCATGAGGATTGATACCACTACATTGACCAGGCCAAAATCATCAACAGTCTACCGGGCAAATGCCCTGTATACCATATGGCCAATTCAGCCATGCCGCCCACAAAGCCCTGGCTGGCTGCACAGTAAAAAGAAGTGCAGTGTTGCTTCAACACCTAGAGAGTCAATTTAACATCTAATCTAGTGTGTATTTGGTCTTAGAGTACTTTCTAAGTGTAGAATTAACCCTACACTTTTTACTGTGAGAGGTCCTTTGAAGCATAGCGAATCCCTGCAAAAGAAACAGACTAATCATTTCAGAGTGAATTCAGCACTTGTAGCGTTCCGTCTCTAAATAGTGAATTAACACTGCACAAGAGTAAAATTAAGTAGGAGGAGAGTAGGACTGACTCTATGACTGTTAACTTCGACCATTTCAGTGTTGAAGAATTAGCACAAAGACTCTGACAAAAAGGCACCGTCAGCTGAGGGGAAGACAGAGATGTCACATAGACTCTGCGCCGACGACGTGCATGCACAATGCTAAATTGTCTGTGTGTAATTAGATTACAGGAAGAGCGGCTGTGATTTCAGAAGAATCCCAGAGGCAGCAGAAAACCCGAAAAGGCGCCGTCCTAACACATCATGCAGCCATCTTCATATGTCTGCGAGTCTGAAATGATGATATCGGTCTGCTTAAATTGAATGGCATTCCTCTGAGCGTCATGAACGGAGTCTGTCCAAATCATCGTCATACTTTTGCTGAGAAGATGGATTTTCTGGGCCTAGTCCCATGCTGTAATACTGGGGAGCATTTGTCGAAACCATTGTTGTAAGCTATGTTAGCTACTATGTTGTTTGCAATGCAATTTCCCATTGGCAACTACCCAAGTAGTTGCTAACTGGCTAAACTACACTTTCGAGAAATGCACCCCTGAGTAGTCTTTTATTTCCTCTGTCTCCCTACGTACAGATTAAAGCAGAAGTGGAATAACTGTCTCTTATTGAGCATTGAGCTCCGACACAGGGATAATCTGCTCCTCTAAATAACCCATGAAAAGGGGAAAAGAACATTCATTCAGCAATACCTTTCACCTTGTAAAAAGTTAATGAACCACCACTGAAATGATGTTCGCATTACTTCAAGGTGGATAACACTTGAGGTGCTTGAAGGGAAGTGACACACACTTGAGCTGCTTCAAGGTGGATGACACATGTGGGGATTATATGCTCCCCGGACATGGCATTTACTGAAGAAAAAAGCTTGGTGTTGTCATGTCATGACCTGAAAAGTAAGATGATGTCATGGCCTTGGTCCGCTTTCACACAAACAAGTCTGAGGTCATTCAGCTATGTTGTGCTGTTCTTTTGCAACTTTTACACAGACATGGACTCAACTTAGCTGGCCTCATTTTGAAGTGTTGTATGTTGGCTTATAGCTTTGATATGTCAGTCCTCAGTGGCCTCTGGCAGTAAACGATGGTGCAGTATGTGAACATTGCTTATAGTAGACACGCTTGTCACATGCCGGCTGTTTTGTAAGCAGGGAAGCTGCCAGGGAGTGGGGGCTCAAAGGGGACAGTTGTCCTGGGCCCAGGGAGAAGGGGGGCCCAAAATTAAGTCCCCATGACATTGCACATATTGCTTGGCCTTTCAGATAAGCTGTCGGCGGCCCTGTAGGTATGCATGACAATTGTCTCCGCACATGGATGCACAGTAGGGACCCAACGGAGCCTGAGCCTCACTTCTGATTAAAATGTATTAACGTGTCCAGCCAAACATAACTGTTTAAAATGTCCGACCTTTAAACAACGCATGAGGTCACACGTGTGTTCATTAAATCACACAGTGCCATCTTTGTTGATAGTGTCTGTCCCCTATTCCTCCCTCTTATCCTCTGATTTATTCATTCATGTCAGACAAAAGGGGTTGGTGCTGGTGTGAAATTATCAGGCATTTTGGTCTTGGTGTGTTTAATCGTGCCGCCTTGATAAACATGGTGTTTTAAAATAAAAAAAAGGAAGTCAGATGGCCAGACTGATCCTCTGCGAAGATGCATGGAGGATACCCCCTGCTTTAAGGAGGCATCTTCCCTAACCCCGCCATCCATTATGCATGATTCACGGAGATTAAGTCAAACAGCTGTGGCCCAAAGATTAATGTGCACATAAATATTGATAAAAGCGCTCCTCGCTTGGGCCGCGCTCCCGTGATCTTGCACAATATGGGGAATGCAGCACATTTTCGCCAAACGACCCCATAGAGGAAACCCAAATGGGTGCCGGAATTATTATTATTATTAAATAAATAAATGAAGGAATGCATAAATGAATGTGGAGAGTGTCTCCTAACATTTTTGGGGAGACTGAAATACATTCACCTTTTCAGCGTGTCATATATTTTTTGACAATCAAGAAGCAAGTTTTGAAAGTCCTGCTGAATGCCTGCTTACCAACTCCTGGACATACTCCAAACAGACTGTATTTAGCAACTGAATATTAATGATGTGGAGTGTCAGTGTCACAGCATATGTTTAAAAGTTTAAAAGGACCTGTAAAGGCAATTTTGAAGTTTACAAAGCACGCATGCACGCACACACGCACGCACGCACGCATGCACGCACACACACACACACACTCTGCACAGCATTAACTACCCCACATTAGAATTACATCTCCAAGTTGAAGTTCAGCAAATTCTGACGCACTGTTTATGACAGACTGTTTTCAACTGTTTTCAACTGCTGCGTTGGCATACTGTAATGATGACTGAATGATTCCGTTTTGGGTGGAACAGCCTAAATACAGACACAGACATTGGCACAGATGGCCAGAGGGGTACTGCACTAATTAAAGGGGGGAAACAGTGTGATGCAAAACTGCACTTATTAAAAATACTCCACTGAAAGCCGCAGCCTGACTCAACAGGGCAATTATCAGGTTTGCACTTAAGCTGAATGGTGGTAATTTGATGTGATGCCATCAACCCAACCAACCTCTTTAAATTGGACACAGTCTGTCTGTTAAAACAAGGTAGGTGAAAACATGCTGTTAAATTGTCATTACATTAGGAGCTCATAGTCAAGCTATTTGACTACAGTTTATGCTCCAAATACCTCAAGATAAGTGGAATGTTACACAACACACAAGCTTGGGAAAATGCCTGATAAATTGTTTAACAGACAGAACACTGGAGGGAAATTTGAATTTTGAATACTGGCCTTTTGTGTGGAGCATATTGTCAGGGCTGCTGACATCTTTGGCTTTTGTCCAGGACAAAGTTATCTGAAAGGGCCCCCTAGCCCAATGCATACAATGTAATGAGGAGCCAATTCTGCCCCCCCTTCTTCTTGGGTCCGGGACAACTGACCCCATTCTTCAAGTATACACTACTTAGTGTGTATGTATAGTATA
>NC_085863.1:48958807-48973807 GCF_034702125.1 Engraulis encrasicolus
ACAAAATAATACTCCAATAAAGTACAGGTACTGCTTTTAAGTACTTAAGTAAAGTACTTGTTGCTATACAACTCTGAAGTAGAGGATCTCTTAATATCAAGGCTCTTCGCTGAAATGTTGTGCTCAGTTTTGTGTGTCAGTTTTGTGAATTGGTATGTGATTGAACCGCCACAGCTGCTCACACATTCCCTATGGGGAATCTAAACTGTGAAGCCAAGCCATATTCTTAGTATGAATCATATGGGCTATTTATTTCTTAAAGAAATGACTGTATCAATGCAATTTACGGACCGCTTTAATTAATTCTGTGTTGAATGACATGCCTTTCAAATGCACCCATTGCACAATGAAAAAAAATCAGGAAGCGCAAAAAATGTTTATTGAGGCACGGAATGTTTATTGAAGCCACTACAAATAAACATATTTATAACTTTTATTCGGCTTCCATCGCATCGACTGTACGCCTCTGTTTGGCTGGCTGGCAGTGTTTCTGTCATTGAATTCCGGACCGTTTCCCATTAGGGTATTGATCATAGTTTTGGCAGCTTTGACTTTATGAGGTGTGTTCCTTCGGTGGCATCATTATTGGAAATTGGAACTCACATTCCTCGACATCATTCTGATTTCTTCTTCTTCTTCTTCTTCTTCTTCTTCTTCTTCTTCTTCTTCTTCTTCTTCTTCTTCTTCTTCTTCTTCTTCTTCTTCTTCTTCTTCTTCTTCTTCTTCTTCTTCGTCAGACAAACTTGTCTACATCCAGAGCACCTCTGTAGCATTTTAACAAGCCGGGATTCATTTGGGTCGGATTACGCATGTACACAAACGCATGCACGCTTCAGCAGCACACATGCACACACACATGTATGCAGACACACACATGCACACGCATGCACACACAGACACACAGACACAGACACAGACACAGACACAGACACACACACACACACACACACACACACACACACACACACACACACACACACACACACACACACACACACACACACACACACACACACACACACACACACACACTTTCACATACCCACACACACAAACACACAAGCATTCTGGGCCTTTTTCTTCTCTCATTGTCCCATCACAACCACGTATTGATTGGTCTCTCTCATTCCCATCCAATCACCTTGGTTGTCAGCCATGAAGACATGGCCCAGGGGCCCTCGCCTCTGGAGCCGGTGGCATATGAAAGCATAATGAGATGGGGCTTTATCTCTAAGCCCTGCAGTTTCTGATGCCTCTCATTGAATCCCTGGAAGTTGACCTTTTTTCTTCTTCTTAGAACTCCTTTTTTATTCCTCTGATCTTTTATGCCTGTGTGTGTTTTTTTGTTTCTTTTTTCATATTGGATGCTCACGTTAGGATGGCATTTAAGCGAGACCTTGGCTGCAGGAGGACGCCATACAGTACGTTGGAGATGTGCTCTGCTCACACTCAAGAGGCGACTTGAAGACTAAGAAGTGATCTGCAGCAGCACATCACAGCCAGTTTGGAGTTCTCCGAAGGCGCCGTCCTTCTATGAGGGCAGCATATTAATAAGAATCGTAGTGAATCTGCATGATTAAATAAAATATTCCAACACTAATTATGAGCCATAACAGAGAAGATTGGAGTTTCTGTATATGTGTAATTTTGTAATTTGGTGGTTTGAGACATAGTAGACCATTCAGTCAAATTAAATAAGGACAGGAGTAATTAGATCGCTTTAAGAAGTTACCAATTCTGTGGAATAATAACATTGTTCTGATGTCCCCATAATTGAAGATGTAATTGCCTTAGTCTCTGATTCGGAAGCATATAATACATTTATCAAAAGAAGGCCAGTTTGTACGTTTCTTTTTTTTAAAAACATTGATTGTGATATTAAAAAGTGCATGAATCACGCACAGCAACAGTGTCATTATCGCAGGGTATTAATACAAATTTCTTCTTTGACTTTGTTCCCGCCATGGTGTTCCCGTCAGGGTAGTCAACTTTGAAGTCTGTTTGAAGTATAATGAATGCACAAATGCATGGGCGTGAGTTTTTAAAACATGTAGGCTGCATCAGCCGTCACTAACGAATGACTCTCAGTGCAGTGACAGAGCTGCATAGGCTTAGTCCATCAGGGGTGAGTTTCTCGAAACCAAAGTTGCGTAGTACATTAGCTACTTTGTTGTTTTCAATGCATTTTCCCATTGGCAACTACCGAAGTTGCTAACAGTCTAACAACTTCTCTTTTGAGAAACTCACCCCAGATGAGCACACTGCTGATGTTGTCTTGTGTGTTTGAGCTCATTAAATGCAGCTGGATTAAATTCAACGGCTTTATTCAATGGTTCACAACATAGACTTCATTATATAAGTTCAAGTCAACCATACTGAATGAATTACAAATCCGAAGTAGTGCCTGCTCTGCCGATGGCTTAGCTTTTCCAAAAGCAAATGAAACATCCTTGCTCTGTAAGACATTGACTCATTGGTGAAAATGTACACAAGATGACTAAAACAGCATTTCAAAATGTGTTGAAGATGTATCCAAATATCAACCAGCTCATACTGTGTTCTCTAAAACTGAAATATATATATTACTAAATGTTATAATGCAATGCAATGGATAGTAGATCATTTAATATAGCTACTGTATATAGATAATAGATAATAAATGATAGATAGTAGATACAATAGATCAGTGATTCTCAAACTATGGGCCGGGGCCCACTGGTGGGCCCTGAAGGTATTCCAAGTGGACCTTGAAATCATTTTCCAAAAATAATAATCATATTTGGTGTGTGTTGCTGTTGATTTATTTGAGTTTTATTCTTAATTGGGTCAGAGGTGGGCCCCAAACATTTTTGACAGTTTCGAGTGGGCCCCAAGTTGAAAAAGGTTGGGAACCCCTGCAATAGATATATAATATGCTGTATATTGGATAATGGATAATGAATAATTTATTATTAGAGAGGCATTTAAAGAGATGACTCGGGTAGCATTTGTTCAGAAATGAAGGCATCATTCATTATAGCCTACAGTATGTGAAACTGATGAACCATGAAGCTGCCCTCAAGCATGGATTCCACACAAAAAATAAAGATTGTGAAGAGATAAAAAAGACAGACAAATAAACACTCTTTCACAAAAGATTTGACTAAACATGTTGCCAAATGTTGCAGGCTGAGTCAGTCTACAATCAGCCAGAGTAGTGTGAAGTTTCTCATCTCTCTCGGGAAAAAAAATCCTCTGCTGCTCTCAACAACAAAGGGTAACTGCCACACACGCACGCGCACATGCGCACACATGCGCACACACACACACACACACACACACACACACACACACACACACACACACACACACACACACACACACACACACACACACACACACACACACACACACACGCACACACACACGCACGCACACACGCACACATACACACACGCACACACGACACCCATCTAACCCATGCAAGTCATCAGTGAATTCTCTCTGCAGTCGGTGGGAAATTCAGTCCACGTCGTCAGCCTGGCAACGGAGAATCAACATGAAGAAACCAACAAGAGACGTGGTCGGGGCTTTTTATAAAAAAAAGCAACAAGAGCCAATATCTCTTTTTTTCTTATGAAAGCAGCACATAATCTAAAAAGAGGCGGGCGCCTTCAGAAGATGTGTTAAGTTGAGATGATGGCCGTGGGCCCACTGTGATGTACCGTGACAGCTATGTTCTCAGTTACACTCCCCACGCCTCAGACAGACAGAACACCAGACTATGTATGGAGTTGAGGAATCGATATCTAATAGATGCCCTTTGCTTTGATGGCGTCAGGATAAAAGAGATCTCATGACGGACATCTAAAGTATGCTTGAAACTCCGCCGCTGCGAGAAATCAGTTGGATTATGCATTTCAAGTTGTTTCATCAGATATTGTTGCGATATGTGGAATATTATGGAGTTTTGCAAAAAAAGAGAAAAACTAGCAATACATTACTCACTGAGCGATTCAATTTGAAGCAATCACACTTTTTATCAATGTTTTGGGAAAACATTTTATTGCCAACATTTCCTATATTTTTACCTGTCCCCCTGGAACTGGTTTGGCCAGGTATCGCTATGACCCTGTCTGTTGGTCTGTCTGCCTGTCTACCTGTCAGCCTGTCTTCTTGTCTGCTTGTCTGTTGGGCTATCCGCATGTCTGTTGACCTGTCTGACTGTCTTCCTGTCTGTTGGCCTGTCTGCCTGTCTGTTGGCCTGTCTGTCTGTCTGTCAGTAAATTGCAGGAGCCACCAAACACACATCATGTGTATCTACAGCAGCATTGGTGGCGATATTTTTTTTTTGCTAGGAGAGCAATGGCATACATGCCCAAACTCGGCTTCTGATTGGTCGAGTTTCAAACGCTCTCTGCTGTGCCCTGACCTAAACCATCCCTAAACCTAACCTGTTAGTAGAGAAATGTGTCTGCTGTTTTACTTTTGCCAAGGACAGTGAAATAAATAAGGTAATGGCGAATTTGTTGCGAAACTGTGCCCAGACCAACATCATCCCTAAACCTAACCTGCAACAGGGCGTTGAGGAGCTACACGTAGCCGGTTTAGATGATCTTGAAGCTCGACCAATCAGAAGCCGAGTTTGGCCATCTGTGGTATCTCTCTCCTGGGAAAAAAAAGCTAGCTGGCGGGCGGAGGGTGGGGGAGGGCATCTTTGATTGCTGTTCTTCAACCATACAATGCAATTACCCATAGGCAATTGACTATGCTGCTGTTTATGTATTCTTGTCATATGGTAAAATATCATGTATTGATAAACTACTCATTACGTTAGTGTGATTGAAGAAATGTGACTGAAAATCTGAGATCAGACAGCCCTAATGCATTATTCTGCAATATTTGTTATTGTCTTATATATAATATTATATTATATTATATTATATTATATTATATTATATTATATTATATTATATTATATTATATTATATTATATTATATTATATTATATTATATTATATTATATTATATTATATTATATTATATTATATTATATTATATTATATTATATTATATTATATTACCTGTATAAATGGTGGGTGGGATATTCCAGACAAACTGTCATACTCAAGAAAAGAAAACGTGTTAACGCAAAGGTCAGAAATATATTTGACATTGTGTGCAATATTTTGTCACCAAAGGAAGACCAGAACTTTGATTTTAACAGTTCACAAATTCCAATTCACATAATTATGCACATACAGCATCAGTGTTCCTTTCATGTTCCAACTTTGAAGTTTTTTTCTCCCTCAAACTGAATTAACAATAGGTAGCCCTTTGAGATTAGCTTTAACTATTTCATTTAAAAAAAATACAAGAAAGATGTCCCTAGAAAAAACAAGAAATAACAAAGACCACCAACTGTTTGTCATAAACACGCAATTAAAAACCAAACATGTTTTCCTAACCACGATCCGGTCTTGGGTGTGTTTGAAAATTGCTTTGGGATATGATGCAGTCCTTCAAAACGATGGTCTGAAGGTATTCTCAAAACGTTACCCCATGCTGTGAAGCAATAGAGAGCGCTCGCCCACACATACATATGCCGACAGGCAGGCAGACACGCACACGCACACGCACACACACACACACATGCACGCACGCTCGCATATGGACACACACACGCACACACACTCAATTGTGAGCAAACAACAAATACAAAGAGAGAGAGAGAGAGACAGAGAGAGTGAGAGAGAGAGAGAGAGAGAGAGAGAGAGAGAGAGAGAGAGAGAGAGAGAGAGAGAGAGAGAGAGAGAGAGAGAGAGAGAGAGAGATGGAAAAGTTAAATATTTAAGCCTTGGAAAGACACACAGGGATTTATACAGACACTGCTGCCAGGCTATCTGTAGCTTCTATGGCTGCCTCTCCATATGCTATCACATGGCACATTACACACACACGCACACACATGCACACACACACACACACACAGACACACACGCACGCACGCACACACGTGCACACACACGCATGCGCGCGCACGCACACACACACGCACACACACACTCATTTCCTTGCACGCACACACACTCACACACACTCACACACACACACACACACACACACACACACACACACACACACACACACACACACACACACACACACACACACACACACACACACACACACACACACACACCGAGGCAAACAAACATTATTCCTTCCTGCTGGTGATTGGAATAGAAATGCCTGGCTGTGGCCATCAGGGGCCTATCACCGAGAAGGTCGACTGAAGGTCAGTGGATACACGGCAGGGTAAACAGTGTGAGGATATGGCGCTCCGTGTCATACCCAAGGGAATAGATGAGCTGAGCGCTCACATTTTTTTAGCGGCCCAGGGGAGGGAAATCTATCCCGGTTCCTCCCAAGCATATACCTGTGACCCCCAGAGCCCTCCCAGGGTCCCAGAGTCACAGCATGAGTCCGGAATGTGGAATGCTCTACAGCAATCTGCTTCCAGAATGTGAATTGAACAACAATCTGATTCCAATATATGGACAGAACAGTCTACCGTCAGTCTACAGTCTACATCTTCTTAATTTCCCCCTGGGGACCAATACAGTTACCCTATTCTTACTCTACTCTACAATTCTACAATGTGGATTGCGCCACTGAGAAATCCTAAAAATAGCTCTGAGCAGTTTCATTCTGTTTCATGTGAGGGTTTTGTGTCATAACAAAAATAAACAACAACAACAACAACAAAACCCATCTGAGCATGCTAACAAGAACAGAAAATGACTGCTGATCATTGCCTTTGTTTTGCATTGCCTTTGTTTTGTTGTTGAAATGTTAATGCTCGCTGGTGTCTTCAAACTCTATTTTGAATATAGGCCTACAATATATTTATGCCTTTGTAGCGTAATAACACAATATCTTTTCATTCCTTGCTATTGTTTTTCTATTGCTCAGTTTGACTGACCCAATTTTCCTTCAGAGTGTTGGGATAGCTTTTTCAGCGCCAAGGCAATACTTTTTTTTCAGAACGCTCCTCTAAGAATTCAAGAAATGCAATGTCCTGTGTCACATTTTGGAAAATCAGTTACAGTATTTGTAAAACTACATCTATTGACAATAAAACAAGTCATAGAACATTATTATTATACCCGTTAAGACATGGCGTTTTGAATTTGCTGCTATCAGAATGGCAATGACATAGTTGTAGTGCATTACTAAGGCCCTGTGTTATGTCATATAGTATTGTAGTTCTATGGTAGTCGACTTTTCAATGACTATTACCGAGTGCCACAGGAGGTACGACATGCATTACGGGGCTACACCGTGTTCATGGAATATTATAGTCAAACTTGAGTGTGCTTGCTTGTCTTAAGTACAAGAAGAGCTATGGTAGGCTACTGAAATTGGAATTTCATCCTCGGGGTACCCTTGATCCCTCATGATGCCAGATCCCTTAACACAAATTGCATAAAGTATATAGTTAAAGAATACTTCACTCATTTCCCCCATATCAGCAGTTCTGTGCACTAGGACAAGTTCAAGTTAATTTTTGTCTTCCTTAAGGGCATCAAGTGTCTCACAGAAGTTTGTCACACCAAATAGTAATCTCTCAATATGTAGCTTGTCACTTTCAACAACACTACAGTAGGTTGTGGAAATATCCTTTAGGCTATAAAAAGGACAGGCGGAACAACCAAAGCCTCCTTTAAGTCCCTCTGTATAGCATTTAGTTTACCATCGCTTCTATTTTTAGGATTTTTACACCATTGTTATTTATACAGGAGAGTGAGAAAGACAGGAAATGGGTGGGGAGAGAGATGGGGAAGAATTGGGAAATTACCTCGGGCCGCAATTGAGCCCAGCATAATGGTAGGGTGCACTAGCCCACTCAGTCACATGGCCCCCTACTACCAGGGGCGGATCTAGCTGTTTTGGGGCCCTAGGCAAATATTAACATCGGGCCCTCAAAAGTCATTTTATAGACACAAAATGTTGGTGCCATTTAAAAATGTTGTCTCATATAGATCTTTGATTACTTTACTTACTGACACATTAAGATCAAGTCCCCGGGGTTCCGGTGACGTCATGAGCCGTGCGGCAGCTTGAGAGGTTCGCTCCCTGTCCTACATTATTAATGTAAACTTTTAAAAACGAACTAGTCCCCATAGTTTGGAAAATTCGACGCCTAATAGAAAGATGAGTCATAACAGAGGAAAACCTAAAGCCCCGAAGTCAAAGGAAGAAGAAAAATCGAAGTACTTCGCCAAGGATAGCACAACCATGCCAGCTAACCTAGCCAAGACCGGAGAGACTAGCAACTCCACGCAAGTTCCTGACAGTGACATCAATGTCACTATCATAACTGAACTCAGAAAGTTTCGACAAGAGGTAAACGGGACGCTTGAAAAACTCTCTGAACAAGTTGCCAACTTGGACCATACTGTCCGAGGGCTTGGGGTAAGAATGGCCGAGGTGGAGGAACGAGTTGGCACGGTGGAAGATGAGCAAAACCGACACACACAGCTACTGAAGTTCCTCCTATACCGTGACAGACAGCTGGAGGCTCGCTGTGAAGCTCTGGAGAATGCGTCACGTCGAGAGAATATACGGATATACGGAATTAAAGAAGGGTCGGAGGAAGGGGACACGGTGCAGTGGATTGACCAATTTCTCCACGAACTTCTTGATCTGCCGACTGAGTTTGAACTGCGACTGGACCGTGCGCACAGGTCCCTAGTACAAAAACCCACCAGCGAAACGGCAAACCCCAGGTCATTTGTCTTGAAATTCCACAGCTTTCAAACCAAACAACAAGTGCTGGAGAGAGCGTGGAATGAGAACCTAACTTACAAGGGAGAGACAATTACGCTGAGCCATGATTACTCGCCTATGCTACAGAAGAGGAGAATGGAATATGCGGCCATCAAAAAGCAACTGAAAGCGAAACGAATCAAATTCCAAAGCCCCTACCCAGCGAAGCTGAAGGTGTTCACTAAAGATGCTACCCTGGTTTTCGAATCTGCGTGGGAGGCAGCTGATGGCCTGCGGCACTTGGGAATCGAAGTGGAGCTATCCAAAGCGGCACGACTGGAGAGAGATATGCATCGCATGGGCTGGAGTGGGAGGAGCGGCCGTGCGCGGATAGATGGAAACCTACTGCGAGCTATGCAAGGATATCTCAACGTAGAGCTACCACCCGGTGAGACCGTTTTAAACGCCGAGTGATACCTTTTTGGGTATGCACTCATAGAGAACTATGGGGACACTTTTTGTTCTATTACTCTTACTATTAATAAGCCAGCCATTTTTTTTTGTAATTTTCTTTCTCCTCGAAATTAAGCACTGTAAAAAATGCGAGGTTCATATTGACTATGCAAGCTTAATGTGTCAAACTAGACAGCAATGGAAATTGCAATCCATGTAATTTAAATATTACAGTAGGTTACTCTTAATTTCTGTCTTTTGGGGAAAAGAAAGAACATTTTGGTTGAGGTTTAAAAATGACATAATGCCTACAATTTTTTATTTTTTACTTATTCAGTTTTATAAATGAAGGCAGTCACTGGTATGTTTGTTCTATATAACCTAAAGCTGGCGAATTTAAGCTAGAAAACCAAATATTCAGTTCACTAGCACCTATTTTCATGTTTTATGAGTATAAACAGGACAGGGCGCAAATACGCCTCTGGTGGTAGGAAATTCTCACTCAGCAGAGGACATCTGAAGCTTTTTTTTTTGTTTTTTTTTTTTAAAGGGAGGCCCTCACCTCATGAACAGGAGAGGCTTTCCTCCCATGCTAGACGTTCATACTAGATCAGCAAAGGGTCGTTTAGAGACCCCTGCCTTGGAATCACTGTTTTTTTGTTGTTTGTTTTGTTATGTAAGGTTTCTTTACATTGTTCACACAGGGGGTGAAATATTTGATTTTTGTCACAACATAAGGATACATGGACAATACAAATGGCTGGTGATACCACTAAAGTAATTTCATATAATGTTAACGGGCTGTTAAATCCTATTAAGCGATCTAAAATCCTATCTAAAATGAAAAGAGAAAGGGCTCATGTGGTGTATCTACAGGAGACCCACCTAAATGATAAGGAACATGGAAAACTTAGAACAATGGGTTTTAACGAATTATTTTTTTCATCATATAAAACGGGACACAGAAGAGGAGTAGCAATTCTTATATCTAAAAAAGTTATATTTGAAAAACTGTCTGAAATAAAGGACAAAGAGGGTAGATACATTTTAGTTAAAGGAAAGATAGATGGAAACCTAGTCACATTACTAAACATCTATGCACCCCCAGGAAGCGATATATCCTTCTTTCAAAAAATTACTGAAATGATGATAACAGAAACTGAGGGTCTGCTTTTATGTGGGGGAGATCTCAATGTCCACTTACAACCAAAGCTTGACTGCTCAAGTGGGAAATTAGATGAAACAAGGTTGGTTTAAAAACATCAACACACTTTTTAAGGATGTTGGTCTTATTGACATTTGGAGAGAGCTGTTCCCATTGAGAAGGGACTACACCCACTACTCTGCCCCTCATGCCCTATATACAAGAATAGACTATTTTGTGACATTTGGAAAGGACAAGGATAAAATACATTCTTGTGATATTGGAACAATAGATTTGAGTGACCACGCACCTATATATCTCAAAGTTGACCTTAACCTAAGACCCAGAAATACTACATGGAAACTAAACTCTGGCTTATTAAATGACCCTATATTTAAAGAAGAAATTAGAAAAGAAATAAAGACTTTCCTAGAATTTAATGATAATGGGGAAACATCACCACCCATGTTGTGGGACACCATGAAAGCTGTTTTAAGAGGGAAAATTATATCAATAGCTTCACATAAGAAAAAATAGAGACAGGGAGCACTTGACAGTCTCCAAAAAAAATTAAAGGACCTGGAGCTAAAGCACAAATTAAACTCAGATAGGAATACACTACAGGAAATTGACAAAGTCAGAACTGAAATAAGAAATATAACTACACATGATGTTAAACGAAATCTTATGTACTTAAAACAAAGATTCTATGAAAGTGGGTCCAAATCAATGAAACTCCTAGCATGGAAGTTGAAGAAAAGAATGGCCGAAAATACAGTTCACAAAATACATGATCCAGTAACAAAAGAACTTAAAAATAACTTAAGTGAAATTCATGAAGCGTTTCAGAAATACTACAAAAGCCTATATACCAGAGTCCCTGGAGGAAGCATACTTCAGACTGATACATTTTTAAACTCTTTGCAATTGCCTACACTGACAGAGGAACAGAACAACACACTTATAGCAGAGATAACAGAAAGTGAATTTTTAGCCACCATTAGCAAACTGAAAGTCGGTAAATCTCCAGGCTCTGACGGATACACAGCAGAATGGTATAAGGAGTTTAAAAGTGACTTAATCCCAGTTTTACTCCCTACACTAAATTGGGCCCTGGAAAAATCACAAATACCTCCAAGCTGGAATGAGGCAATTATATCAGCCATTCCAAAAGAAGGCAAAGATAAAACAAAATGTGCATCATACAGACCAATATCTGTCTTAAATCTAGATTACAAGATGTTTACTTCCATAATGGCCAGGAGATTTGAGACGCTAATGACCCACCTGATCCATAATGACCAGACAGGATTTATACACCAACGCCAAACACAAGATAACATAAGACGGACACTACATATTCTAGACCACATAATTAAGAACAAAATGGAGGCAATAGTGGTTAGTATCGACGCAGAGAAAGCCTTTGACTCAGTCTCCTGGACCTTTCTATACAGAGTTCTACACAGATTTAACTTTCACAACAGGATCATTAACACCATACAAACACTATATGACAACCCCACAGCAAGGGTCAAAGTTAATGGTTATCTCTCTAATAGCTTCAGCCTAGAGAGGGGAACAAGACAAGGATGCTCCTGGTCACCACTATTGTTTGCACTTTTTCTTGAACCACTCGCTCAATACATAAGACAGAACTCAGAAATCAAAGGGATAAATCTTGCAGAAAGAGAACAGAAGATAGCTTGTTATGCCGATGACGTGATAACCTATCTCAGTGACCCAACACACTCTTTGCCCCAACTGATGGTATCACTGGAGAAGTACGGGTAACTGTCAGGGTACAAGGTCAATGTAAGCAAAACCCAAATATGAACATATAATTATGATATACCAGCTGAGATAAAAAAAAACAAATACCCATGGTCATGGCAAACACAACATATCAAGTATCTGGGTATCACTATTCCAAAAGATCTCTCAAAACTATCAGACTACAACTACTCTCCTCTAGATAAAAAGATTAAAGAGGACATCTCAAGGTGGAACCTCATTCCCTTTCTTAGCTTCAGCTCAAGGATACAATCCATAAAAATGAACATATTACCAAGGCTTTTATATCTATTCCAGACTCTACCAATAGAAATACCCCAGAGTCAATTTAATGAATGGGACAAGATGTTGTCTAGATATATATGGCAAGGGAAGAGACCAAGGGTCCGCTTCAAAACATTACAACTAATGAAAGAAAAGGGAGGTTGGGCTTTACCATCTCTTAGAGAATACTACCTTGCTGCCCAGACAAGAACAATATTATGCTGGTGCAATCCCTCATACTTGGCACAATGGAAAGACATTGAAGACAGGGTGCTTCCCATCCCTATACAGGCAGTTGTTGCAGATTCTAAATTAAAACATTATATACACCAAACAGACAATCCATGGGTAAAATTCACTCTGAAAGTGTGGAAAAATATGCTGAAAATCTATAAATTAGAGGAAGACTTGCTCCCTCTGAAATGGTGCTCACATGATTCAGATTTTACACCAAACGCTATGGATAATAGATTCCAAATTTGGACAGCGAAAGGAATAACAGCTTTATGTACCATTATGAAGGATAACTCAATGTTCAGTTTTGAGATGTTACAGGAAAAGCACCATTTAGATAAGCAAGACTTTTTCAGATACCTACAACTGCGGCATTATGTTAACACAAAGGTTAAAAATATAACAAAAACAAACCACAGTTTTATTGAACTATTTAAAAGAGCATATAATTCAAACCTGAATAAAGGTATCATATCAGCCACATATACCTGCTTGGTACAAAATAACATCCACTCCACAGCATATATTAAAGCAAAATGGGAAAGGGAAACAGGGACTGAAATATCAGACGAAGAGTGGAAAAGAATGTGGCAATATCAATGGAAATGCTCTAGTTCAATGACCTGGCGAGAATTTAACTGGAAGAACTTTATTAGATATTTTATTACCCCAGCCCAGAAATCTAAATTCAGTGACGCCACCCCTGACTGCTGGAGACAATGTGGTCAACAAAGTGCAAATCACCACCATGTCTTTTGGGATTGCCCAAAAATTCAAGTTTATTGGTCAGAAATACATAACTCACTACAAGACATTTTCAGAGAGGATTTGCCACTGGACTTTAAGACTTTGTATCTGGGATGTGTTCCTCAAGACTGGCTGAAAGTGGACAAATACTTAATGAACATTCTGTTGGTGGCCAGCAAAAAAGCTATCACAAGGAAATGGCTACAACCAGAAAGCCCAACACTTGGAATGTGGAGAGACATTGTGGTGGAAATATATAAGATGGAACAAATCACAGCCTATGTTAACCAGAAAATGGAACTCTTCTTAGAGCGATGGTTGAAATGGTATTTCTTTGCTCCAGCCAAGTGGCCTAACAGCCCAATTTTATAACTATGACTTCATAATGTAAAATGTATCCTATTGTATGAATATGTAAGTGACAAACTCCCTGTATGTACATAGTTCTGTTCTCAATGTGTGTTATCTCCCACTTCCCTTTCCCTTAAAAAAAAACCCAATAAAATATTTTAAAAAAAAAAAGAAAAGATCAAGCCCGCTTTTTGGCGTGTTTACGGCGACTGGTGTGACAGTTGGGGCCCCTATGGAGGACAGATTTGGTCTGGGCCCTTGGCAATTGCCTAGGTTTGCCTAATGGAAAGTCCGCCTCTGATTGCTTCTCACCATATGCCTCATCATAACATAGCCTTGCGTCTTTAGTAGCGACACGACAGTAGCAAAACCAAGCTGTTCCCAAAGCAGGTAATTGCCCATTATGACCCGAGTCTGAATTAAGACATGCTCTTATGTACCGTACACACAGGCTGCCCTTTTTACACGCTGCTGTTACGAGGCAGGCGACACGCCGGTGAGACTGCTCACAGATGCACCATTAGGAGCAGCAAATGGGCTGCTTGAGACACCTTCTGCACACGGTGGACAGCTCAGTCATGAAATTGATCCGCGGAGCGTTGCATTATTAATGAAATATATCAGGGCTGAAGAGTGTGCTCTCTCTCTCTCTCTCTCTCTCTCTCTCTCTCTCTCTCTCTCTCTCTCTCTCTCTCTCTCTCTCTCTCTCTCTCTCTCTATCTACCTCTCTCTCTCTCTCTCTCTGTCTCTCACTGTAAAGGATATAACACATCTTTCTCTCCTTTCTTTGCAGTGGTGGAGAAATGAGAAGCTCATGCTGCATGTGTGGGCAGCCGTGTTGTGATGCTGTAGAAAGTTGGACTATAGATCACAGGGTTGCAGGTTCAATCCCCACCCTTACTGATCTCTTCTACCCTGAATGGCTGAAGTGCCCTTGAGTGCCCAAGGCACCTCACTGATTCAGGGACTGTAACCAATATCCTGTAATATCTGTAAGATGCCTTTGACAAAAAGGGCCTGCTTAGTATAATGCAGGTCTTGTTATTTGTCCCCCAGATGTCAGTTACTGAGAAAGCATAAGTGATGTACATTCCAATATTATATGTGACTTAGCTGATAGTCTTATCAATGGTGACTTGCCTATTAGGCAGCTATACAGTCCTTTTGGGATTACTAAGGGGTTAGATGGTTTCAAACCTGATGCTGTCAAACTGTCATTTGGGGAAAAGATAATAGAGTGCAGACCACCGCCAAGGAAGCTG
>NC_085863.1:48991307-48998807 GCF_034702125.1 Engraulis encrasicolus
CTGCCTGCCTACACCTGAAATGCATTCCGGATGAGAACGTTATCTCGCTGACACGTTCAATTATTTACACCCGAGTCTGAGGCGCAGATTCCTTCACCGTGTTTTCCTCCCTGCTCTGCTCTCGTCGGCAGAGGAGCACTTCAAAGAAGGGGTCCTAGTCAGTTTATTAGACAGGGCCGTGGACAGCTTTGGCTGGGCCCGGGACAGGGTTGTCTGAAAGGGCCCCCCACCCAAAACATACAATGTAGTAAAGAGGGCGCAATTCTATCCCCTCCTTCCTGGGCCCAGGAGGACGAATGACCCCTTTGTCCCCTCCCTGTCGGCTACCCTGCGGTTAGATGACATGAGTGTACCATCACCCTCTCCGGCAGTTGATTTCCCCCGGTCCTACATACATCAACTGCACTTCGATTGCTTCTCTGTCTTTTACAACACAGCACAACCGTCGAGCATGCCAACTACTCGAGTGCTATACAGCCAGCTGACAGTTGGTCTTGGACTGCTGAAAAGGCAGAGCGTAGGCATGGCGCTGTTTAGTGTCTGCTTTTTTTGTGGTTGTTTGAATCACTCTGACATTTATTGGTGTGGGGTGATGAGATCAATTCCGCAGTCACGCCACATACTGCCTGCTTCTCTCTCTCTCTCTCTCTCTCTCTCTCTCTCTCTCTCTCTCTCTCTCTCTCTCTCTCTCTCTCTCTCTCTCTCTCTCATATTGCTCTGGGGAACGCGGTGGAGTGCGGTAGAACATATTTCATACCTGCGCCGAAGCGGAGCTCTCTGTCAAATTAGTTTTAAAGAGGCCTCAGAATTCCCCACGTCACTGTGCTTCAGAGTGATTGAAGAAGTGCATAATGTGCACATGGGTGTCTCTGTGTGTGTGTGTGTGCCTGTGTGTGTGTGTGCGCGTGTGTGTGCCTGTGTGTGTGTGTGCGCGTGTGTGTGTGTGTGCAAACGTGCCTGCCTGTGTCTATGCCTCACCAGTGCGAAGATGAGATCTAACGTGCGTGTGTGTGTGTGTGTGTGTGTGTGTGTGTGTGTGTGTGTGTGTGTGTGTGTGTGTGTGTGTGTGTGTGTGTGTGTGTGTGTGTGTGTGTGTGTGTGTGTGTGTGTGTGTGTGTGTGGGAGGGTTAGTCTTGGGGATGTTTAACTGCTCATGATTGCTCACCTGCTAGAGCTCTGATGCAGCATTATCATGACATCACAGCTCATCACTGGAGCCCTCAAGACCGTGCCAGCAGACTTCTAAGCATCTTCTCCCCATTCAGCCTGTTAGTGTTTAGGGCAGGTTACATGAAACGAGAACAGCTTTTCTATGGTTTTTGTGACCCAGATTGCTGCGGTGCGCATCATCATCCCCCCCGCCCCCAAGCACTGCCTTGATATTACATATTTTATAGCGTCATCAGATCAGCATATCTGCTTTACAACCAGAGGTTAGGGCACCATCATTTCGCTGCAGAAATTGCATGTGTTCTGCTCCTGCGATTCTGATAAGAGAGACTGGACACTGAAGGCCTACTAGATTGTAAACACAGCCTTTCAATCGCTCCAGACATAGTAGGTGGTAAATCTTGATGGAGATTGAAATACAATTCTTGTTTTTCTCCTGAAAAGCACCCGCTGTTTGAACGTGTGTTTTTGTTGAAGGACATAACATGACGTTTTAAATTTGTTGTTATCAGAATGGCAATGACCAAGTCATTAGTGCCGATAGTGCATTTCTAAAGGCCCTGTGTTATGTCACAGTAGAGTAGTACTATGGTAATTAACCTTTTAATGACTATTACAGCGTGCCTCAGATGGTACGGCGTGCATTAGGGCGAAAACATACCAAGGCGGAACGGAACGGTCGCGGGACGAACTCGGTCTTTCTGCTTAGTTTCGGCCAGTGTGTTTTTCTCTGCCTTTCACACTGACAGCGTCGACGTGCGCGGCCAGTCCTGTTCAAAAAACCCCCACAGCCAAAGCTAGCTCGCTACTTTATCATTCATTTGAATGAGACACCGCTGGTCGCCGACGTGAAAAATACGCTCGAGTTCTATTTTCCCGCACCGCTGACGCCCGACTACCGCCGGTTGGTGTGTAAGGACAGATATGTTTCCATGTATTCACCGACGCCGGTAAAAAACGCGGCCGTTCCTCGACGCTTTACCACCCTGGTGTGTAAGACCCCTTAGGGGGTTAAAGGTGCACTGTGTTGGATGGTGGCCAAAGTAGGTATTGCAACTATGCTGCTCACGGAGACTGTGCTGTCTCTTGCGATATTTGATCTGTTCATGAATATTTACCAATCAATGAGCTAGTATTTACTAGTATGACCAAAGTACAGTACGTTTTGAAGCTAAAAATGTCTATATAGGTTATGGAAATTCAAAATGGCGGACAATGAAGAAGATTCCCCTTTTTATGGATGAAACAAAATTTTCCCGGTCGTAATGAATACTTAGAATTTGATGGTGTTTGTAAGTTTTCATGATTAAAGGTAACTTTGTGAATGGGCAGCATGAACTCTGGACATACTACTAGTAAAAATACTACACAGTGCACCTTTAATAAGAATAGAGACGAGTTCCATAAAAATAATGCAAAAAAATGCAATGGTGTCATATCATAGACTAGATGTGCCAAAATGTGTCCTATATCACATCACTATATGGGATAGAGTTACAGACCTTAGGCTACCAATAATGATGGCAGGGGGCCAGACATGGTGGTGGTGGACGGACGTTATAAATGGACTTTCACCTTTCTGACTTGTCATGAGGCTCTGGCTGTGATCAATAATGAAGCGCTGGCCTGGTCTGGTGCATCTCAGCAGTCTGTCCACTAACTCAGGCCCTCTCCACTGACTAATGACCACTTCCCAGCAGCGCCTGCAGCGCTATTCCCTCTCGCCACTCTCTCCTCTCCTCACTCCACAACGCCTCTGCATCCTCACAGGCAGACAAATACACTGACCACACACACAATAAATACATACATACATACATACATACATACATACATACATACATACATACATACATACATACATACATACATACATACATACATACATACATACATACATACATACATACATACATACATACATACAAACATACGTGTACATACATACATACATTAGGGTGCATCAAATGCCCCCTATGAAAGAATATTGCCTTGGCCCTATAGTAAAAATGTTCTACACCCAGTAAAAACACACTGTGTAAAATATTTTGAAATTTGGATGAAGTCTACCGGGTCCACCAGCCCCATGAAAATAGAAAATAATGGTGATAGTCAAAATCTTGGAACAGAAATGGACATTTCGGTGCATCAAGCTGCCCAATAAAAACATATTGCCTCAGCTGTATGATAAAAAATTTCTATGCACAGTAAAATCACTCTGTGTAAAATATGTTGAAACTTAGATTAATTGTACTGGGTCCACCAGGCCTATGAAAATACAAAATAATGGTGATAGTGATGGGCAACCTGTATTCCTGGATTCAAGGACATGAACAGACAAATATACTAACCAACTGGCAAAACAATAAACATAGGGCTTTTTTTAGACTCAAATTGACTCACACACAACAGTGCATACAGTACATTCATGAAAAGACACGAAATGTGCTTGCCCATTCCGACATAAACAAAAATATTTATATGTCAATGTTCGCTCTTTAGTATTGCTGTACAAACACACACACACACACACACACACACACACACACACACACACACACACACACACACACACACACACACACACACACACCCCACACACACACACACACACACACACACACACACACACAAATCTGATAAACTCTAAATGATCTCTTTCGTACAAACATACCTAAGCAACTCGCTTACACACACACACACACACACACACACACACCCACACACACACACACACACACACACACACACACACACACACACACACACACACACACACACACACACACACACACACACACACACACACACACACACACTCAGACACAGTACACAGTACACACATACACACAAATAGGCCTACACCCATAAACATAAACACTCCATCTGGCGGAAGTGAAGTGGAGGAGGGGAGGGGAGGAGGAGAGGAGGAGAGGAGGGGAAGGAGAAGGGGAGGAGGAGAGGAGGAGGAGGAGGAGGGGAGGGGATGGCTCCAGCAGCCCAGAAGTACTGCACAGGGGTGACTTTAATTATTCATCACTTACTGTAAGCCATACTGCATGGCGATGGCTGCTGCTGCTGCTGCAAGAGTCTCCCGCTTGCCTCGCACTGATTAATATCCACCGACGGCCCGGCGTATCGCGCCTTAAACTTTACACCCTCGCCGTCGAATGCATGCGCTTTACAGATCCAGTGTTGCTGACTCACAGATGATTAAATAGCCGGCCGTTCCTTCCTCACGCTTTATCGATCTCCCACACACACGCACGCACACACACACGCAAGCAGGCACGCAAGCAGGCACGCACGCACACGCACACACACACATACACACACACACACACACACACACACACACACACACACACACACACACACACACACACACACACACACACACACACACAAACACACAAACACACACACATTCACACAAAGGGCCGCTGACAGCTTTGGTTGAGCCCTGAATAAGTCATCTGAAAGGCACCCCCCTCCCCCCCAACTCAATATATGCAACATAATGGTTATCCGATTCTGGGGCCCATCCTTGACCTGGGCCCGGGATAACTGACCCCTTTGTCAACTTAAACAACTGACCATCCATGTCTGATTGCCGTGGCCACACAGACAGGGCTGAGAGGCTCTGTTTCCTCTGACTTGCACTGCTCAGTTAAGGTCTTCAGCAAGGCTCCGAGACGAATGGCTCTGTCCATGTGCTGTTTTTATCGTCTTGTTGTGTTGAAAAAAGACAAGTGGACTTGCTGTGGCTCATGAAGTGTTTCTGCTGTTGTTGCTAACAGGCATTAAAGGGCTGAGTGATGATAACACGCGCACCTCTGAGGCGCTCTATGCTTTGATCATACAGAAATCATTTCAATGTGAAGTCATCTGACGCTCTCTCTCTCTCTCTCTCTCTCTCTCTCTCTCTCTCTCTCTCTCTCTCTCTCTCTCTCTCTCTCTCTCTCTCTCTCTCTCTCTCTCTCTCTCTCTCTCTCTCTCTCTCTCTCGGCCTCAGCATTGATGCAATACGAGTCGCTTTCAGCTGTTGGGTGGAACAATTTTGCGTTTCACGTTTGGAGGGTAATTCCATCAGGTGAAAAGGTTAAATTAATTTACCCTTCATCTGTCCAGGGTAGGAGTCGGCAGAGACGAATCACCACTTTGAGCCCGTGTGAACGGAGGGCTGACAACCCACTCGGGGGGAGCCGAGCCGCCGCAGAGCCTTTTTGAAAGTGAGAAGACCAAAAGAAGGTTATTATGAATTCCCTGTGTTATCAAGGACATCCAAATGCAATAAAAACGCCAGGAAACGGAGCCATTTCCTTGAAGTTTCAGCGGCAGGCAGGCAAGCAACACAAGGCAAGTAAATAAAAATAAATAGAGAGAATGGGGGTTTTTCTTAGATGAATAGTCACGCCTCTTGACTACAAAGGGCCACACAATCAACAACATTAGGCCATCGGGAACGGAAAGGTGTTTACAAATTAAACCACTAGCTTCAAGCACCTGGCCTTTTTTTCTTTATTTTTTTTGCTGTGATTGATGTTTGATCCCTTGAGATCTGCCATTGAAATCAGAAACTCTTGTATCCCGCCGGGTTTCCCCCAGGGGGCATGGCAGTGCATAAGAAAAATCCAAAAACAAATGAAATTGTTTATCGTCCCCCTTATCAAATTAAGCAGAGCACTGTTGCCTTAATTGTTTATTAAAGGCTATAAGATGAAATCACATAATGAACCTCTTGCTCATTTTAAGTTTTCTTTTTAATTAGGAGACCAATTAGCAGTCATGCTCATTCGTGTCCTTGAGATGCTGGTTGCTGCAGGTCCTGTGGAAGAGGGGTTTTGTGAGCGGTGCATTTGTTGCTATTTCCCCCCATCTCCTATGAGTGCAGGACCCCGTCGCTCTGTCTTTCCCTCGATTGTGAGTGTGTTTCAGAGCTGAGCAACAGTGCCCCCTACTGAAGAATGAAATACCTACACATACATGCACACACACCTGCTCACTGAACACATACAGGAGTGCATTCCTATCTCAAACAGTGCAGTCATCGGTAAGCTGTTAGGGCATCAGACTTGTATACCACAGGTTGCTGGGTCGACACCCGACCCGCCAGGTTGGTGGGGGGCGTAATTAACCCGTGCTCTACCTATCTATCTCTATGACTGAGGCACCCTGGGCATGGTACCGTCCCACCGCACTACTTCCTTCGGGCGCCATTGAGGGCTGCCCCGTTGCACGGGTGTGGCATAAATGCAATTTCGTTGTGCCAATGGGAATTGGAGTTTCCCAGGTGGGCTTTGGCTTCCGATTGGGTCCTTGCAATGAGTCTCACTATAATGTAACCAAAGACTGCCAAACTATGCCCTGACCAAACCCATCCCTAATCCCAACCAGTTCATAAATAAAATGTTGTTTTAGTACTTTTAGCATTGGATCATGAATATCACATAACATACACACACACACACACACACACACACACACACACACACACACACACACACACACACACACACACACACACACACACACACACACACACACACACACGCACACACACACACACACACACACGCATATGCACACGCACACGCACACGCACACACACACGCACACGCACACTCACAAACACACACCCACACACACATATGCGCAGCACACACACCCACACACACAAACACATTCACATGCATGCAGTCACTTACATGACACAATTGTGGTACACAGACAGGCGCAAATGAACAACATGGGGATGCCATTAGCACTAATGGAACAGGGATCCCTGCCACTGCAGGCTCCACGTGCAATCAAATGTTGTCACGTCAGTGTCACATATCCAAGCTAAACAACAAACACAGCCGTGCACAAAACACACACAAAACAATACAATACAATACAACACAACACACAACACACAACACGCACAACACGTGCAACACAACACAACACAACACAACACAACACAACACAACACAACACAACACAACACAACACAACACACAACACAACAGAACAGAACAACACACAACACACAACACACAACACAACACAAAACAGAACACAGAACACACAACACACAACACACAACAGAATACACAACAGAACAGAGAGAGAGAGAGAGAGAGAGAGAGAGAGAGAGACACAGAGAGAGAGAGACAGACAGAGAAAGAGAGAGAGAGAGAGAGAGAGTGTGTGTGTGTGTGTGTGTGTGTGTGTGTGTGTGTGTGTGTGTGTGTGTGTGTGTGTGTGTGTGTGTGTGTGTGTCTGTGTGTGTCTGTGTGTGTGTGTGTGTGTGTGTGTGTGTGTGTGTGTGTGTGTGTGTGTGTG